>NW_026732592.1:32500-293962 GCF_028476545.2 Physella acuta | reverse complement strand
CCCATCCGATGATTGCTCCAACGACGTAAAGTCCATAGCCACAATCTCTAGTGGTTTTGTCGCTAGTAGGTGTCCTGATGGCTGTCTCATTTTGACAACTGGCATTTTCGCATGCTGACACCTCACACAAGCCTCACAATGGCGTTTGACCTCCATTTCCATATTGGGCCAGTAACACCTCCGTCGTAATATTTTGTGCGTCCTGTCCTGACCCTGGTGTCCTGCCCTGTCATGTGCCAACCTTAGCACTTCTTCTCGTAATTGTCCAGGCACCACCACCTGGTGTATTGTCCCATCAATTTGGTCATGAATTCTCCGCATGAGAACACCATCCTTTATACTGAGACGGTCCCACTGACTCAGTATTTTCTTTGTTTCTCGACCAAATTGTTCTCTTTCCCTTCTTCCTGGGAATTTTTGTTCCTGGACGTGTTTCAACAGCGGCTGTAAGCCACTATCCGTTCTCTGGGCATCTCTTATCTCTTTGTGATTACGGCAATTCAAATCACTAATGTCCATATGTCCGGGCTCTGTGGATATGTGCTCCACCCCGGTCTGTCCGTTTTGCATCACTTGCACCCCGTGAGGGAAATCTGTTGACGCTCTGACCTCACATATTCCTGTCAGCGTTTCTTCCTCATCGCCCGGTCTCTCGTACGGATTCCTTGATAAAGCGTCCGCATTGCCATTGGACCGCCCCGGGCGATATTTTATCTCCAGGTCAAAGAGTGCCAATTCTGCTGCCCATCGCTGTTCGATGGATCCCAACTTTGCTGTCTTTAGGTGACTCAAGGGGTTATTGTCAGTGTATACCACACATTTAGCACCTAATAGATAGTCCCTGAATTTTTCAGTCACAGCCCATTTTAATGTCAAAAGTTCTAGTTTCATGGCGCTGTAATTTGTCATGTTCTTCTCTGATTCCTTCAGAGCTCGACTGGCATACGCAATAACCCTGAAACCTTGCTCTTGTTGTTGTGATAGCACAGCTCCCAGACCTTTAGAGCTGGCGTCAATTTCTAGCCGAAATGGTTTGTCAAAGTCCGCGTATCCTAATATCGGCGTCTCTGTCAAAGCCTTTTTCAAGAGCTTAAACGAGTTCAGGCATTCATCAGTCCATAATTCACCTATCAGTTGTGTTTTACCTTTCTTTTTCTCCTTACTGTGTTTCTTTGTCATTTTGTTTACCAAGTCATGCAACGGTGCGGCAATTTTTGCAAAACCAGGTACAAATTTTCTATTTTCTTCTTCAGATAACAGAAACTCTAAAGATGAACATTTCTCCTGTGCTTTTAATTTGCCTGAACTTTCCCTATCCAGTTTCATGGTTAACCTTGAGATCTCATTATTAAGTCTACCAATTTCTTCCTTATCATCATTTTTCTTAGCCAACAAATTGTTCACTTGAAACTTTTCAACATTCAAGTTCATTTCACAGTTCATTTTTTCAATATCTGATAATTTCTCTTCGAGTCTTGTTTGAGACCCTTTCATTGTTTGTTTCCTTTTGTTTCTTACGCCATAACCTCGCCGCTCTGTAGCCTTGACCTGCCTTACAGAGGGCGATCGTTTCACCGGACAGTACCGTGCCATATGTCCGGGTTGTGAACAGGACAAGCAAATTGGTCGACCGTCAGCCGTCCACCGGAGCGATGGACCGGCGGGTCGCGGCCGTCCAACCTGTCTCTGTTTTGTCCCGTTCTTTTCCTGATTCTCAGCTGTTGACCTGCTCTCTAACCTCTCCAATCGTTGGTCAACCTTATCCAGGTGAGCCAACAGCTGAGCCATCATGGTTTCCACCGTGCCGGTCCCTGTGGGTGGGGATTGTTTCTGTTCCGGCACAAAGACTTTGTCCACCGAACAGTTCGATTGGTCCTCATCCTCGGACCTGCGGATCGCTGAGTTCCTGACCTGAAGGAAGGTCAACTGCGGGTCTTTGTGGACCTCCTCTTTCAACTCTCTCCTTAAGATCGGGGTTGCTAGCCCCTCGATGAAATGGTCCCTCAGTAGGCGTACATCAATGTCAGGTGTTTTGCCCTTTACCGAATCAAAGGCCCTGTTCATTCGGTGTGAATACTCCATCACACTCTCCGCCATTCTCTGCTTTAAGCCTACGAACCCCGATAGCAGTTGCGATCCCGACCGTCTCTCCCCAAAGGTCTCCATAATTAGATCCAGCACCTTATCTGGATCTGATTGGATGGTTTTATCGTGGCATTTGACCTCTGCCCTAACCGTCTCTCCTATACTGCCCATCAGCAGTCTTAATCTTTCCTCTGGTGACATGCATCTCGAGGCCCAGGCCGCTTTGACCTCTTCACTGAACCTGTTGGTTAAAGCTGGATCACCGTCCCCGTAAAATTTGTTAATGTGGGACTCTCTGGGCAGGACCACAATATGGGTCTGCTTCTCGTCCAGAGTAGACATTTTATTCCTTGAGTAAAAAAAAAGAGTTCTTTCTTACCGTGTGTGTATGAAAAATTTTCCTCGTTCCTCAATTTTCACTGTTCCTGAATGTTCGAATTCACACACACACTAAACACAGTTATGAACAAGGTTGACTATGGGTGCCTAAAGCGGCAAGTCTAGTTGAATTCATCCTGTCCGACGACGCCAAATGTGACCTAGGCTACTCGCAGCGCCAAATGTGACCCTGCTCGCAGCGCCAAATGTAACGAGACTATTTGCCTGTAGTGCCAAATGTTAACGAGTTCTGCTCGACAACGCCAAATGTTACCGAGTCTAACCACTCATTCTACACAACATCGACCACAGTATAGATACTCGAAGATGCAGGTTCGCTATTGATCCTTTTATTACATGAATCAAAGAAATGCTTCACAATAATATACTGAATCAAAAGGAATGCTTCACAATAATAGTTTGAATCAACTGACTCCCAACAGTCCTCACTAGTCTTCATATAACTGAATACACATGTCTATCGTCCTTCTTAACACAATACGGCTAACCCGTTCAATAACCAACTTGATACTGCCTCACTGACTGACTGATCGAGAGAGAGAGAGAGACTGAGAGACCGAGCCGTCGCCTTCCTATATATCCCCCTCGTATTCGTAATCGTATTCGGTTCTATCATAATCGTACTCGTAGTCGATTCTAATCGTTGCATCAGAATGTTAATTACGCCGCTTCTGTCGTACAGTCCGATTTAATAAGCCATCTGCATCCTGTCACATCAAAGTTGACAGACCGTATTGCGTTCTTATCGTATCGCTTCCCAAGATACTACGCCTTGGCTTTCTGATCGTTATCAGCCAACACCTGTGTTATTGCATCAGTCGTGTCAAAGTTGACAGCGCTGTACTGCGTTATGTCTCTGGTAACTTCCCCTAGTTACATATATATATATATATATATATATATATATATATATATATATATATATATATGTGTGTGTGTGTGCGCGCGTGTGTGTGTGTGTGTATGTGTGTGTGTAGTCGTATGGGGTAGAGTTGATATGCAACTTTGTTCTCAATAATGATAATAATAATATAAGCACTACTAATAATAATGCTGATAATAACATTAATAATAATAACGCAACAAATGACATCTCTAACAACATACAACAAATAAGTTGTAACACCATGATTATGCAGAACTGTTGTGAAGTTCAAATGTTACATAACTGTATTGAAACTAATTATTAATACATGGGGAACTAAGTACTGCTATCATCAAACTTAATTAAATCTACGTCTTCATTTTTGCTGTCTGGTTTTTTATGCCTTCCCCTTGGTCTTGGGTTGGTTCCATGTCGTCCTCGGGCATGGACTTTTCGACTGTTGTCATGGAGACGCCTGTCTTGATCTCGTGTATCTGTCATATGGACATTTTGTCGTGGGAGGGGCGTTGTTTCTTCCGCGTGAGCACGTTGTATAGCGTCTTGTTGCGATACAAACTGTGAGGGGAGGGTTTGTTTGGGTGGGATGTAAAGTTCAGGATTAGATTGGCAATGTTCACGAAAGTTGGAGAACGAATTAGACGTGTAGTTAGGTGGGGGGTTCAAATCTCCTAAACTTCTCCAGTGGGGGGAGCTTTTATCACGAGCCTCTTGACGGTGGCTCATCCCTTGCTCGTGTGAATCTGGAGACTTCCGCAGTGTGATCTTGTTCTGTCTGTAAGGCTGCAGGATGTTCCCGCCCAGTAGACATCTCTCTATAGGCAGCATTTCGTTGGATTCCCACAGAGCTAAAGGTTCCACGACTTTCGGTGGCTCGGCGCTCTCGGAGCTTAAGCTAAACAAAGCGTTCATGGAACTATTGTCGGTGAGGGCGTTTTTGCTCTTGTTTTTCTTCTTGGCTCCACCTTTCGGCGCCGGCTTCTTAGCAGTCGGCGTTTTGACTTGTTTTCCTTTTTTCTTTCCTTTCTTATCACCCGCCTTTGCTGCCGGTGGCTTCACGTTTCCATCCGTTTTTTTCACCTCCGTGTCTGACCCCCCCTTCGACGTAGACGACGACGACGACTCCTCCTTCGCTGGTTCCTCCCCTTTTTCCCCATCCCCCGGGTTCTTATCCCCCGCATCCTCTTCACCCCCTCCCCCAGACTTCTTTTTCTTTGATCTCGATTTCTTCGGTTCCTTGCCTCCTTTGCCTCCAAGACTCGTTAGGGATTTCCAAGCCTTGGCCAAGCCGAACCCCTCCCCGCCCTCCCCCTTCTTGCTCTTCTTCCCCTTTTTACTTTTCTTCTGCCCAGGTTCGCTGGACGTGCCCAGGTTCTCTGTTAAGTCGTCACCCTCGGGGAAGTACACGCGTCTGGCGTTATCTTTTGTGTTTTTACCTGTCGCGTCCCTGGAAACCAATCACAGAAAAAAAAGGTTACGGTATACATATTATAAAGCCGTATACACAAAGTATACAAGATATACCTTCTAAATGATGTATCATTGTAACATCTTAATATGACAATGTATATAAAATATACAATCTCATTGATGTATCATTTTAACCTATTGATATGTCAATGTTAGAAAAAAAAATTCTACTGTAAAGATCTGCTAGCTCGGCACAGATACGCGTACCAAAAGCTGAGTAGAGAGAATGATAACTGGAAATTTTACGCGAGTTCGATCATCATTTTCTGTACATATGGACCCGGTGATCATTTACCATGACGGTGCATGGCTTAACAGTAAACGACTTGACTGTGACGGTCTGGGATTAAAAAGTGTAGCAGTGCTTTGTATCGACAATCTGCTGGACCGCTTGAAATCTCTGAAGATACAGTCATGTCGGTTATCTGTCGGCTTTACTGTTTAGATTTCTATTGGACTCTGAATATGCGGGTCTAGGTGTATAATCTGATCAGGTAATGCAAGGCTGATCGATCGAAGGATCTGGGTCATGTCGAGAAAAACCATGTTAGTCGGTTTTAAACGTTCGAAACTGTCTACTAGTCTACTTTCTTGTCTTACCCTGTTTCGTAAACAATAGTTAAATATCCACTGTCACAGACACATACACACGTTTGTATATATATATATATATATATATATATATATATATATATATATATATATATATATATATATATATATATATATATATATATATATATATATATATATATATATATATATGTATATATATATATATATATATATATGTATATATATATATATAATAGTAAGAGTCCTACTTACGCATCCTGATTGTGTATAGCATCACCTTTCCTGTGAGCCAGCTTGGTGTACTTGAGATATCTCTCATCAAACTCAGCCACTGTAGGCTTTAAATAAAATATTAAATGTCAGTAAAGTCAGCATAGATCTAGCTAGATCTAATTTAAACAGTACTAACGCTATCACACCTAAAATATGACATTGCAATTCTGTTTTCATGGGGCCTCTAGCAATGGTGTTCAAACAATTGATTTACTTTTCAACAGAATACAACAGTGTTAGTTTAAATCTTTGTTTTTTAAGCGTCATCCTTAATGCTAGTAAATAAATTCGGGTATTTTAATATTATGGTCACAATACGATCGTATTAATGCAATTGTTGTATTGTAATTGTCACGATGTAAGTGTCTCAATGTGAATGTCTCCAATATGTATGAGCTGATGCCTGTGCCTTACATCTTTGACAGTTATATCTATCAGAATGTCTGTATATGAATTTGTAAACGCAACTGTCTTGACGTGATTTTCCTTATATGATTGTCTTAACGTGATTGTCTTAGCGTGATTGTGTTAATGTGACTGTCTAAATTGGATGTCTTAACGCTATTATCCTATCGTGTATGAGACTCACATCTTTAGCAGGTTTTTCCATCAGACAATGTCTTTTAGGTTTTTCTGGCAGCCCCAGGGGGTCTTCTAGCCCGGTTTCTCTGGCATGGCACACCCTAGGGGGGATAGAATATTTTTTATATTTGTAAAAGGTAGTTTTTAACAATCGCCTTTATAACGTAATCGGCCAATTTCCATAACCCTGATATAGGACGACTCGATCCGAGCTACTCTTGTTACAATTAGCTTCAGATTGGAAAAGTTCAAAACGTATTTTTATGTACATTGGTTTAAAAAAAGTACACTGAGCAAAGTGGGTAAGTGTTTGTGTTGTTAGAAAGTTAAGGGTTTAAAATTTGCGTGATTCCGTTTCTAAACACAATTCTTTTCCAATTATTTTTAAAAAATGACCTAATATGACCTAATTAACAAAGCAGAACATATGCATTTATCAAGAAGGCTTATGCGCTTCTGTTTTTGAAGTGAAGAAATTTTCTTAGCTCAAGGCTCAGGACCTTTATAAGCTGGGACCATAAAGTGGGATCAAATTTTTAGTTACAAATTTAATCTAGTATGAGCAAGACTTTCTAAGCTGCCCATAGAGACTATAGTATATTTGAGACTCGCTGTCTTTGAATGTGATTGGGACTGTTATATATTTAAGTAGCCCTCCCCCTCCTCCATCACCTATTGCGTGATGGTAGAAGTAGTGCAAGTTCTTGCTCACCAGCAGGCGGCGACCAGCATCTTCTTGCACTTGCTGGACATCTTGATGAGCTCCGTCACCCGGGCACAGTCCAGTAGCTCCAGTGACGTCATGCTGGTGAATCTGACTTCATTCATCAGCTGTAACAGTGGTCAGTCATAAGTCATGATCAGTCATATATCATGGTCTGTCATATATCATGGTCAGTCATATATCATGGTCTGTTTTATATCATGGTCAGTCATATATCATGGTCTGTCTTATATCATGGTCATTAGCTTAAAAAAATGGTCGGTCATACATCATCAGCTGAAACAGGGATACTGTTAACTACATAAAAAAATAACTTCTTAAATTTCGGAACTCAGCCACGATCAACAAATTAACGCTATGATCAACCAATGAACTCTTACCTTTGGTAGTTGGTTGATCCTATTACCCACGTCGTAAGCCACCCAGAAGAGAACCCCCCAGAAGGCGTCGAGTTCAGAGTTCACCACAAGGTTATCGCCGCTGATGATCTCCAGGAAGTCGTCAAAGCTGAAGAGATACAACCTGGGGTCGTCCACCACTGACTGGGGGTTGGGGTCAGAGGTTAAAGGTTATGTTGACGAAGGTGTGGAGTTGGTAGGTGTTATGACGAGAGAAAGTAGAAAATTAAAAGTACGATGTGGGACCATGCATGAGAACACACGTCGTACATAAACATCTTAGATTGAGCTAGTTGAAAACTCGTGCAGATCACGATAATATATTGATATTTCTGGGCATTAAAACTATAGGCACTGCTGCCCAATCTGGAATAGTATTTAAACTAAATCTGGGAAAGTAGTGCAGTGTTATAGTAATAATCTACATAGCTTTAATTTTAAAAATGTAGGCATTTTGTATTAATATCCTACAAAATTTTAACGGTGAAAACATATTTCTGCGATGTAGTTAACTACTAATCTAAAAATTAGTACACAGTATAGCAACACTTAGGTCTTGTTGGTTAAGACAATGCCATTGAAACTAATGTCTTCTGAACTTACTGTAAAATAGGTTTTGACCACCTCGATGGCGAGGGCCTTTTCATCTTTATTTCCATCTCCAGTCAATATCTCGATGGCCTGAATATTTATAAAAACATTTTTTTTTATATTTTACTTTTGATTTGCTTGATAAGCTCGTTCCCAAAATAATTAGTATAAAATCATAATAATAAATGTTTAAGAAAAATAATTGTAATTTCTTTTTAAAGTTTGAACTTTTTAAAAACCTTTTTTTGTTCAACATGTGTTTGGCGTTTGTTGCAAGAAAAATTCATTGATGTAACATAAAATGTATACATATCTAAATTTGGAAGGAGAAGGGGGTGGGGTGGGCAAAATGTAAACTCTGCAAGGTACAAAGATGTATAGACCGGATGAAGTAGAGTTCTATTATTTCTTCACCTCAACATATTGAGAAATGATGTGGTCAGCACTATACCCTGCCGCCTTTACTTTCCTTAACATGGGTCAGGTATCCATTAGAGCTGGGTGGAATCAGGGACGTTCTGCTGTCCCCCCTTGACCGGAATATCAGCCAAACACACACACACACACTGTATACATACATATATATATATATATATATATATATATATATATATATATATATATATATATATATATATATATATATATATATATATATATATGTATAGATGCCTCTTGATCGGTAACTGGACTAACCTCCTCCACCTCCATGGCGTCAGTTGTTGCCATGAACAACATGAGTTTGGCCTTGAGTGTGTTGGACTGTAGCATGGCGGCTATCGTCTTTAGACCGTACAGGTTCTCCATGTTCACCTAGTGAGTCAGACAAAACTAGAGGTGCCATCGGAGAAATCTGTTTCATTAGTGGGCAAAGTTTGTAACTTTACAAGGGAAATAACCAGGGAAATATCGAGCATGAAATAAGGCAAGAAGAGTTACAGGGAATGGAAAAATATACAAACAGATTTTCCATATTCATACACCATTGTCAATTATAATTTTTTTCCCAGCCTTCTGACTGGTATTTTCTGCTTTCATAATATATGTAACCCATGATATGCACAAATACATATGTAAGCCTATTTAATTACATTGTAGCATCAACATCATAGTGTAGCTAGCACTATGCCCAGCTGCCTTTGTTTTCTTTAATGTGAGTTAGGTACCCATCAGAGCTACTGATTTGAATCCGGACTCGAACTCGAGACTTTCGGGTTAGGAATCTAGCTCTACACCGCTAGGTCACGCCATCCCATGTAGAAACATACATGTACATATATACATGTTAAAAAACATATACACAAACTCAAGCTTTGAGTAACACATACAAAAAAAAACGTAATTTTATAAATTTGTTAATTCACTGCGACCAATAGAGAGTCACATATACGAACACAATCGTAGACACATACACACATAAACACACTCACAAATACATCTCCTGTGTAAGCGAAGTGGAGGAAGTACTTGAAGTAATCAGGATCAACCGATTTGATGGTGACGTCGGTGACGGCATAAGGTGGGATGTCGTTGTCTACAAGAACATCAGCAAAGTACTGGCTGTGGGTGCATAGGATGCTACGGTGGGCGTAGAAACACTGTGGAACAGTGGGATAAAGACATTGTAGGATAATAGGATAAGGACATTGTAGGACAGTGGGATAAGGACATTGTAGGACAAATGGGGTAAGGACATTGTAGGACAGGGGGATAAGGACATTGTAGGACAGTGGGATAAGGACATTGTAGGACAAACAGGAGAAGGGCATTGTAGGATAATGGAATATGGACGTTGTAGGAAAAATGGTATAAGGGCTGTGTAGGAGAAATAGGATAAAAACATTATCGGACAAATGAGATAAGGACATTGTAGGACAATGGGATAGGGACATTGTAGGACAATGGGGTACGAGAACATCAGCAAAGTACTGGCTGTGGGTGCACATGATGCTACGGTGGGCGTAGATACACCGTAGGACAGTGGGATAAGGACATTGTAGGACAGTTGGATAAGGGCATTGTAGGATAATGCGATAAAGGCATTGTAGGAAAAATGGGATAAGGACTTTGTAGGACAAATGGGATAAGGACATTGTAGGAGAGTAGGATAATGACTATATAGGAAAATGAGATAAGGATATTATAGAACAAATGGGATAAGGACAATATAGGCCAATGGGATAAGTACATTATAGGATAAATGGGATAATGACATTATTGGGCAAATGGGATAAGGACATTGTAGGAAAAATGGTATAAGGAGTGTGTAGGAGAAATAGGATAAAAACATTATCGGACAAATGAGATAAGGACATTGTAGGACAATGGGGTAATTACATTAATTGACAATGGAATAAGGACATTGTAGGATTATGGAATAAGGATATTGTAGGACAAATGGGATAAGGACATTGTAAGACAAATGTGATAATGACTTTATAGGACAAATGGGATAAGGACATTGTAGGACAATGGAATAAGGATATTGTAAGGCAATTTCATGGTTAAATTCATCAAGGAATGGACTTGCAGTAATTGCGGGATTACTAAATGCAAAAAAAGATGGCTAAGAAGAAAGTAAAAATTTAGTGCCTTAACGACCACTCGAAGTTATAAGATTGATGATGTATTTGTTGGCATATACTAATTCAACGATTTGCACTAACATGACTCTATATTTACCAGTTATAAAAGACAGTACTAAGACAAGTTACCCTGTCGTCAATGTGTACTACATGACCCTATATTTACTAAATATAAAAGACGATACCAAAACAAGTTAACCTGTCGTCAATGTGTACTAACATGACCCAATATTTACCAGCTATAAAAGACAGTACTAAGACAAGTTACCCTCTCGTCAATGTGTACCAGGATGTCTATTATAAAAAAAGTACTAAGACTATGACAAGTTACCCGGTCGTCAATGTGTACTACATGACCCAAGATATACCAACTATAAAAGACAGTACTAAGACAAGTTACCCTGTCTTCAAAGTGCTCTAACATGAACCAAGATTTACCAGCTATAAAAGACGGTACTAAGACAAGTTACCCTGTCGTCAAAGTGCACTAACATGACCCAAGAATTACCAGGTTTAAAAGACAGTACTAAGACAAGTTACCCTGTCGTCAAACTGCGCTAACATGACCCTATGTTTATCGGATATAAAAAAACAGTACTAGGACTATGACAAGTTACCCTGTCGTCAATGTGTACCAGAATGTCTATTATAAAAAACAGTACTAGGACTATGACAAGTTACGCTGTCGTCAATGTGTACCAGAATGTCTAATATAAAAAACAGTACAAGGACTATGACAAGTTACCCTGTCGTCAATGTGTACCAGAATGTCGATCAACTTTCTGGCCGTGTATAATGCGAACATCTTCTCCCCGTTCATGGCGTAGTGGTGGATGCGCTCCATGGGGAAGTTGGTGTACTGGCGGATGATGCTGCTGGCTGTGGTGGGGCTAAGGAACTTCAGGGGCGGACCCGTGGGGAACTGCGAGAAAAACCGGAGAAGGGGTAACAAAGCGACGTTAAGATTTTTAATAATATAATTTTATTCTAATTGTAAATAGAATATAATCAAACGAGATTTTGATTGTCTAATTATTTGATATATACATAGATAAATGTATGTATGTACATAGATAAATGTATATATGTACATAGATAAATGCATATATGTACATAGATAAATGTATATATGTACATAGATACATGTATATATGTACATAGATAAATGTATATATGTACATAGATACATGTATATATGTACATAGATAAATGCATATATGTACATAGATAAATGTATATATGTACATAGATAAATGTATATATGTACATAGATAAATGTATATATGTACATAGATACATGTATATATGTACATAGATACATGTATATATGTACATAGATAAATGTATATATGTACATAGATAAATGTATATATGTACATAGATAAATGTATATATGTACATAGATAAATGTATATATGTACATAGATAAATGTATATATGTACATAGATAAATGTATATATGTACGAGACGACTTGGTCGAATGGTAGTGCAATCGGGTATTAGCTCGATGGTCTCAATGTCCAATATCAGTCCGGACGTTCCTGTGTCCATCCAGCCCTGAAAAGTCAAAGGCTGCTGGGCATAATGCTGACCCAACCATCCCATCATACGCCGAGGTCAAGAAACACATCAACTCTACTTCATCTGTCCTATGGATCTTTTTGTCTGAAATGGGAGCTTTACGTTTTTTTATATATGTATTTGTGGGTTTCTTTTAAAAATGGTTAGATGGTTCATATAAATTTGGCGTGAAACAGAATCTCAGACAAAAATAGAGTCCACTCACCCAATGAGGATCGCCCTTCTCGTCCAGCAGGTAGACGTGACCTCTGGTCTTGGGCGTGGACCACTCGGGCTCCCCCGTGAAGTCTGGGAAACCCTCGGCCTGGTTGAGTGCAATCTTGGCGTTCTCGAACAGTGCCTTCAACACAGGCGGGACCACTGGGGGAGTAGGTGGAGTAGAGTGTAAGATTTACTGGTCAGTGCCCTTGTCTAAGTAGTGTACAGTGTGGTACAATATAGATAAAGATTTCATTGGTCAGTGCGCTTGTCTAAGTACTGTACAGTGTGGTCCAATATAGGTGGAAGATTTCATTGGTCAGTGCGCTTGTCTATGTACTGTACAGTGTGGTCCAATATAGATGGAAGATTTCATTGGTTAGTGCGCTTGTCTATGTACTGTACAGTGTAGTCCAATATAGATGGAAGATTTCATTGGTTAGTGCGCTTTTCTATGTACTGTACAGTGTGGTCTAATATAGATGGGATATTTCATTGGTCAATGCGCTTGCCTGAGTACTGTTCAAGGGGGTGGGGCCAGGGTAAATTGTAGGTTTTTAAGCGTCAGTAGCTTTGAGGCATGGGAGTGTAGATGTTTAATTATAACCTGTACATTTAAATAAGCATCGATAAAGTGACATTGATGTAGATGATACTTACAATTACGTAGCCACACTGTGTCTGAAAGAAAATAATGTAGAGAATAAGGAAGAAGAAAATAAATAGGACTAAACATAAATAGACTGAAAAACATGGTTTTGATTTGGCTCTAAAAGGTATTAAAAAATAACTATTTTATTGACAGTAAGATCTTACCAAATATTCTAAATATTCACCTCATCCTTTGCCTATATTATCACAATATACAACACAATAGTCGATTATATCCGACTAAATACACATCATATATTGTGAGTTTGATTTTACCTTCCCAACCAATCAAACTCCAACCGTCCAAATCACCAATTATTAACTACTAACTCACCAACCTACGATCTTGCAACAAAACAACTCTCCAACCAACAAACCCCAAAACCACTAAACCACCAACCCACCAAACTACCAACCACCCCCCTACCCACTAACTTACCAACTTATCAACCTACCAATTCACCAACCTACCAACCCACCAACCTACCAACCCATCAGCCCACCAACCCACCAACCCATCACTCACCAACCAACCAAACACCCAAGTAACAAATCATTAACCTCTAACCCACCAACCCAACCAACCCACCGACCCCCAACCCTATCAAACTATCAACAAAACAAACTCCCAACCCACCAACCCACCAACTCACCAACCCACCAACCCACCAACCCACCAACCCACCAACCCACCAACCCCCCAACCCACCAAACAACCATCTTACCTTTCTTCTGACTCTCGCTGCTGCTTGAGCTAAAAGGTTTCAAAAATTTGTTGGTAAACCAGGACTTCATGCCTCCACCTTTTCCTTTTCCTTTCTTTGATTTCTTACCTGAGAAAAAACAAACACCCATCTGATCAATTTTCCTTTCTTTCATTTCTTACCTGAGAAAAAGTAACAAACCCCATTCAGTTTATCTCCAGGTATCTCTGGAATAGCCAGTCCAGGCTCAAGCACGACCTCGTAGGGTGTCGGCTCGTAATTATTAAAATAGTTTTGTAAAATTATATATTTAAAGAAAATAATTTATTTTCTACTTTTTATTGCATCCAAATATATAAAATACCAATTGCGCACTTCTCTCTCTCTGTCCACAAAATATTTTCACAGGCTATCATATCAGTATCTTCAGCGATATATGGATAACTTTGTTGAAAATAATATAGTAGATGTTTTAAATGTATAAACAAAATTTTATTTGAAAGAAGAAAAATAAAAAATAAAGTCATATTCAAATGTAGAAAAACGGTTTTAATTATGCTACCGGAAAAGTGTTTTATAGTTGTGACAAGAACGCCGAAATTGATGACGTCACATGTCATATGTTTGAAGTACGGTAAGTACACAAAACCAATGACGTCATCTTCCAATTTTAGAATACTAAAAAAATGAACTAAATTTTGATTTATTCTAAAAAATGCATAACATTAAAAATATATAGACCTATAATTCACGTGTAACGGGTACGGACGGCTTGTTATGACATAAAAGCTTGTTATTAAAACGTTTTTTTATGCAATTTTTGTATTCTAGTGTCATGTGCCTTGGCATAGATAATTTTCTTCTTCTTATTAATTTCAGTGTTGGAAGGATTCCCTCTAACACATTTAAGTATACGTGTTAATTGGTTAAGCGCCATATAGACCATTGACTCAGATTTCAGCCTGCTTTTCTTTTTGGATTTGCTTCCATAGCCTTTGTGCAACCAAGAACAAACTACAAGGCAGCGGTAGTTTGATTTTGGAGTTGTCTCTCCTAGAAGAGTGGCTGTCCCCACCTAACGAGCCTCATCTGCCCGAGGGTTCAAACTCGTGACTTTTTGGTTTAGCAACCATGAGCTTTAACGACTCGAACCCGCCCAACACGCGTAGACATTGTTTATGAAATAAATTGTCTTACTCAACCGCTGTAACAAATGTTTAAAAAAAAGTAAAAAACTCATGTCAACTATTGTCAAAAACTCACGTCCACTATTTTCCCAAATTTAAGTCAACTATTTTCCCAAATTCAAGTCAACCATTTTCCCATTTTCATGTCAACTATTATATGAAATAATGTCAACTGTTGTTAGAAACTAAAGCAACAATTGTCAAAAACCCCTGTCAACTATTGTACTAACAAATGTCAACTGAAGAAACTCATGCAACGATTACCAGACACTCACGTTTTTTCTTTGAACCGCCTATCTCATCACTGCTGTAGGAAGTATCGTAGGTTGAGGTACTTGAAATGTCCGATTCCGTTACGGAATCAATCATACCCTTTTCTGCCTTGCTCGGCGTGTGTTTCGACGGCAATTCCGGCACCTCTTCCGAATCTTCTCCTCCCGTCTCCGTATCTGCATCTCCGGTAGTTTCCGTCGCCTCCGGCGCTGTTGTCTCAGACACAACCGTCTCATCCGTCGTCGTCGTGGGCGTTTCTTTAGAAGACTTCTTCTTCTTTGTCTTCGACTTATTTTTTTCTTTCGATTTCGACGAGTCCTTTTCTTTCTTTTTATGTTTGACTTTTTCTTTAGGTTTGGATCCGCTTTTTTCTTTTTTCTTTTTGGACGCTCCTGCCTCGAATACGCTGGACGTCGCCTGGTCTGTTGAGTTTTCGATTTCCCTAAAGTCTATAAGCATTTGAGAGTCAGGCGGCGAATCCTCATTCGAGCTGGAACTTTCGTCATCAGAACTTTCATCTTCCGTGTCTGACGCTGGCGCATCGTCGTCGTCTTCAATCCCTTTCTTGACGTCATCGCCGTAATGTACTTTCAGGTGTTTGTGAACTTTTTTTTTCTTTGGAGGTACTGCATAGTCATCATTTATTTTCTGCCTTTCTTCAAGTTTTTCATCTGATTTACCTTGTTTTAGTTTAAATAAAAACTGGTTTGGATAAGACTCGTAGCCGTCTACCTTTATATTCTCCGACTCAATTTGTTCTATGCTTTGCCTTTTCACTTTGATTGAAATTTTTTCAAAACTAGATTTAACCCTACCAACATATTCTATTGGTTTCTTTTCCTCATCAATTCTTTCTTCATTGCCTTGTTTTTCTTTTGAAAGAATTGATTTGATTACAACGTCATCTAATTTACGTTCTTCACCTTCATTTTTATATTCTATGCCTTGTGTGCTTAGCCTCCTTGATGGGTATTTTTCTTTAGAAGAACTAGACCTAACCACACCATCGTCTAATTTTCGTTCTTCCCCTTCATTGTTTTTATATTCTATGCCTTGTGTGCTAAGCCTCCTCGATGGGTATTTTTCTTTAGAAGAACTAGACCTAACCACACCATCGTCTAATTTTCGTTCTTCATCTTCATTTTTATATTCTATGCCTTGTTTGCTTAAGCTACTCGATGGGTATTTTTCTTTAGAAGAACTAGACCTAACCACACCATCGTCTAATTTCCGTTCTTCCCCTTCATTATTTTTATGTTCTATGCCTTGTTTGCTTAAGCTACTCGATAGGTATTTTTCTTTAGAAGAACTAGACCTAACCACACCATCGTCTAATTTTCGTTCTTCATCTTCATTTTTATATTCTATGCCTTGTGTGCTTAGCCTCCTCGATGGGTATTTTTCTTTAGAAGAACTAGACCTAACCACACCATCATCTAATTTCCGTTCTTCCCCTTCATTATTTTTATATTCTATGCCTTGTGTGCTTAGCCTCCTCGATAGGTATTTTTCTTTAGAAGAACTAGACCTAACCACACCATCGTCTAATTTTCGTTCTTCATCTTCATTTTTATATTCTATGCCTTGTGTGCTTAGCCTCCTCGATGGGTATTTTTCTTTAGAAGAACTAGGCCTAACCACACCATCATCTGATTTCCGTTCTTCCCCTTCATTATTTTTATGTTCTATGCCTTGTGTGCTAGGCCTTCTCGATGGGTATTTTTCTTTAGAAGAACTAGATCTTACCACACCATCATCTGATTTCCGTTCTTCCCCTTCATTATTTTTATGTTCTATGCCTTGTGTGCTAGGCCTTCTCGATGGGTATTTTTCTTTAGAAGAACTAGATCTTACCACACCATCATCTAATTTCGGTTCCTCCCCTTCATTATTTTTATATTCTATGCCTTGTTTGCTTAAGCTACTCGATGGGTATTTTTCTTTAGAAGAAGTAGACCTAACCACACCATCGTCTAATGTTCGTTCTTCCGATTCATTATTTTTATATTCTATGCCTTGTGTGCTTAAGCTACTTGATGGGTATTTTTCTTTAGAAGAAGTAGACGTAACCATACCATCATCTAATTTCCGTTCTTCCCCTTCAATATTTTTATATTCTATGCCTTGTGTGCTAGGCCTTCTAGATGGGAATTTTTCTTTAGAAGAAGTAGACTTTACCACACCATCGTCTACTTTTCGTTCTTCATCCTCATTTTTATATTCTATGCCTTGTGTGCTAGGCCTTTTAGACGGAAATTTTTCTTTAGCTTCACTAGACATAACCACACCATCATCTAATTTCTGTTCTTTAATGCCATCTACCTTTTGCTCCTTTCCCAAAACATTTTCCTCTTCTTTTCCTGTTGAACTACTCCCATATATGTCGTTTAGATTTATAAGATTAGAACCACCCTCAACCTCATCTACCTTTCTTTTCACTCCTTCATCAATTTCATTTTCTATGACTTCTTTGCTAGTTTTCCTCGATATTTTTCCTGAAGAATCACCCTCAACATCATCTACCTTTCTTTTCTCTCTTTCATCAATTTTCTTCTCGATGATTTCTTTGCTACTTTTCCTTGATGATTTACCTGTTGAATCACCTTCGACTTCATCTACCTTTTTTTTCTCTCTTATTTTTTCACTTTCATCACTTTTCTTTTCTTTGACTTCGTTGCTACTCTTTCTCGATATTTTACCTGTAGATTCGACCCCAATATCATCTACCTTTCTTTTTTCTGTTTCATCATTTTCTTTTTCTATGACTTCTTTGCTAGTCTTCTTCGATGTTTTACCTGTAGATTCAACCTCAAGATCATCTAATTGCTTTTTCTCTTTTTCATCTATTTCATTTTCTTTGACTTCTTTGCTAGTCTTCCTTGATGTTTTACCTTTAGAATCACCATCAATATCGTCTACCTTTCTTTCATCTATTTCATCTTTTTCAACGTCTTTTCTATGTTTCTTCTTGTGTTTTTTCTTTTTATGTGTAGAGGCGACCTCACCATCGTCTACTTTTATCGCCTCACTTTCATCAGTATCACTCTTTTCACCTTTTTTCTTGTGTTTCTTCTTGTGTTTTTTCTTTTTATCTGTAGAGGTGAACTCACCATCATCTACCTTTATTTCATTACTTTCATCAATTTCCTTTTCTTTTACTTCTTTGCTACTCTTTCTCGAAATTGTACTTGTAGATTCGACCTCAATATCATCTACCTTTCTTTTTTCTGTTTCATCATTTTCTTTTTCGATGATCTCTTTGCTAGTCTTCCTTGATGTTTTACCTGTAGATTGACCCTCAAGATCATCTAATTGCTTTTTCTCTTTTTCATCTATTTCATTTTCTATGATTTCTTTGCTAGTCTTCCTTGATGTTGTATCTTTGGCATCCACATCAAAATCATCTACCTTTTTTTTCTCTCTCTCATCTATTTCATCTTTTTCAACGTCTTTTCTATGTTTCTTCTTGTGTTTTTTTTTCTTTTTATCTGTAGAGGCAACCTCAGCATCATCTGTTTGTATCTCCTCACTTTCACCAGTATCACTCTTTTCAGCAGATTTCTTGTGCTTCTTCTTGTGTTTTTTCTTTTTATCTTTAGAACCTGGTTCAACTTCTTCTGACTTTCGTTTCTTACCCGCATTAATTTCCTCTTCTTTTCCTGTTGAACTACTCCCATATATCTCGTTTGTACGACTCGAATCGGTTTCAATATTATCTACCTTACTTTCTTCTTTTTCTTCGACCTCTTTGCTACTCTTCCTCGGTGTTTTATCTGTAGAGTCTACCTCAACATCATCTACCTTTATTTCCTCCCCTTCACTCGTATCAGTTTGTTCAACGTCCTTTTTTTGCTTCTTCGATTTGTGTTTATGCTTTTTCTTCTTACGACTAGACTTTGCCTCACTGTCATCCGTAGCTTCCGCCTCCTCCGTTCCGCTTTCCGCAACACTTTTCTTTTTTTTCTTGTGGTGTTTTTTCTTCTTATGTTTCGACTTAGCCTCATCTTCACTGACCTTTGTTTCCACCTCGTTCCCTATGTCCGCCACTGAGCTTCCGTCTGTAGTGTCCGACATTTTGGAATGCGCTCTCAAAATCTGTGTAGTCTATCGGCCTTATCTGTGAGCGTTTCAGGTTGGCACATTAAAACATGTTCTAATACACTTATAATAGTCGTATTTTGTGTAAAAACCTGTATATATATATATATATATATATATATATATATATATATATATATATATATATATATATATATATATATATATATATATATATATATATATATATATATATACATATAAATATATACATACATACATATATATATACATACATACATATAATATATATATATATATATATATATAATATTTATAATTATATTTATATTTATATAT
Organism: Physella acuta; assembly: GCF_028476545.2. Taxonomy (NCBI): domain Eukaryota; kingdom Metazoa; phylum Mollusca; class Gastropoda; family Physidae; genus Physella; species Physella acuta. The sequence goes on along the minus strand of NW_026732592.1, from coordinate 274,403 downwards.
TGATTCTAGGGTTCCCGTCCAGCTTCGCATAGGCTTTTAATGAAGGTGACTGACCTCTAACCTAGTCCTATTCATATCTCGCGCAAACGTTGATGTCAGTTCAATCTAAAAAATTCTATTCTTAATCAGACGACAACATTACATAATGTAGTTACAATTCCAATTAAGGATACATACAAAATAGTATTCTAGGTTTAACAATCACGAAAAATCGACACTATAAAGCTATGAAGTTTGTTTATCTGTGGCAAAATGGTTTGTTTGTTGCAGAATGGTTTGTGAAAAAACATTCAGAAAATAAAATAAAGACTTCACGTTATCACCCATTATGTCATATTTTAAAAATTTTAATTTTTTACTAAAATCTAAACTGATGTCTAGAAATCTATGCATTTACCATTTTCAAAATAAATTTTCATTTTACAACTTAACGTTTTAACTGACTTGAAGAGCAAAGAACAAAAAATTAAACTAAATTAATTATCCCGCATACAATTTTTTAAATTTCTTATCAGAAACATTATACAAATTACATCACTTTACACCAATTACCTTATTTGATCGGGACCTTAAAAAAACTGTACTCATCAGAAAAAAACAACAACTGTTTTTTGTTTTTGCTTTTTACTTTGTATAAGTTTGCGTTTATGTGTATGTTTATGTTTATGTTTGTGTTTATATGTTTGAATTTGCATTATATTTATGTTCTTGCTTGCGTTTATGTTTGCGTTTATTTCTGCGTTTTATTTTGTTTTCATATTTTCGTAATTTTTTCCGTTAACACAAAGTTTTAGTTATATCAAAACTTTTAACGATAGTAGGCATATATGAGATATTGCTATCAACTACTATTCTTTATTTTAAAAACTTAAACATATAGTAGTGTTTGATCAGCCACTTTCAATAAAGATTATTAACCTCTAACCTAGTCCTAACCATAACCATACCTTTGATTAAGTTTTATTTTAAAAACAAAAATTTACCTAGTAAGAAAAGCTCTTCTTCCTGCCAGCAAATATTACAGTGATTGGCAGTGTTTAAAATTTAAAGCGTAATCTCCCTTTGTATGTGTTTCTTCTATTCCGCGTAAACTTCGTTCAATGAATGGTGCTCATCTGTTTTCTAACTTTGGTGTGAAAACTTGTGAAATCTAAGTTATGAATTTTTGAAAAAAATTAATATCTCGACGATTATGTTAGTTTATAACGAAAATTGTAATGATTGCAATGGTATTAACGATAAAATAATAATAGTAAAAGAAAGAAAGAATAACTTAAAAATTAGATAGAATTTAATTGAAGGCGAAACAATTTGGGTGTAGGATAAAAAAGCGACAGGGCAAAAGATGACCAACATTGATAAAGAGCTGACATCGAAAAAACAGCGATACCAAAATCGACTAGACAAAGGGCCAACATACCATAGGCTGACGGTTAAAGAGCAGACACCCAAAAAAACCTTATTTCCTGTCGACATTTTGTCCAAACCTGACTTCTGTCCATTTCTATCTTTTGTCCATGTTGGCCTTTTATCCAGATTCCAAACTATTTTATGATTTGAAGTATACTTCGAATTTTACAGTTAAAATAGTGTCTCAATTAAATTATGTCATAACAGGCAATGACTAAGGTCAAGGCGACACAGTTGAGACTGAAACATCTACTTCAACCCCCCCCCCCATTCAGTGAGCTTTGTAAAGTTGCCATGAGCGGTTTTTCTATAGTAGCACTCCATTATATTGCATATCTTACGTTGTAGGGGAAAAAAATTATGTTTTCAAAATAACTGTGGAAATTTGGAAAATTTTAATTAAATGTTATTGATACAACAGGGCATGTGGTTTTCCCACGCGCTGTTTGAAAATATAAGCATAATGTATTCAGCAGTTTAACCACAATACACTAGTAGTTTTTTTTTAAGTAAACAAAAAAATTAGAGAATCAATAAGAGACAACTTTGTTTATTAATTCAGTTATTTAATTTAATATTGTCGTTACAATTTTCAATGAGTTAAAAATAAATATTATGAAAATACCGAAAGAAAAAATGTGAATTCATTGACATTGGAAAGTAACGGATAAATAATACATCACAACTAATAAAAGAATAACAAAAGTACAATCTGAGTGATCACATTCTTCTGCGCAAAATAACAATGGAAGTCTATATTTCAATGTATTACGTGTGATACAAATACCGAAAATAGGTTGATTGGAATTAGAAGTTTTGGATCTTGTATATGTAAAACATCTTCAATTAATGAAATTAAATGTCAGACAGTAGTATTACTATTGTCAATTGGAATCGGTCCTCACAAGCCGATGATGAAAACTGCAATACCAAATTGAACATGGCAAGGTATACTAACTCTGTGAATTACATGTCTGAGGCAAAAAAAAAATTTAAAATAAGAAAAATAAGTTCAGTTACAATCTCATTTTCAAAACTCAGTATATTGTAGTACAAAAATAACACTAAAATACGATGCTTGTAGCAAATTGAAAGATTACGTGAGATCAAACCAACAGACACGCATTTTTTTTTCTCTCAAGCAATTTAAATCAGTTATCCCCCAAGTGTATGTCCAAGTGCATGACTTGATATTCATGCTGCAAGTAGATCCCACTAACACCAAGTATAATCTTTACACAACATATACCCAGACAGACATCACATATATACACATGTGTGCTTGAAGTCGTACCGTTTTGTCCGATCACGTGACCACTTAGCTGGACACTGTAGCTTAAATTAATGTAATGTAACATAATTAATTAATTAATTAATGTTACATTAGATTAAAAATAAAGAGAAACATTGTTTCTCACTTTAAAACTCACTTTAAAACTAATCCTCAAACACATGTGTACCTCGATAGATATGATACATACCCAGCAATTCACAATTGCAATTTAACTTAATACAAAAAACTCACACACGCATATATATATATATATATATATATATATATATATATATATATATATATATATATATATATATATATATATATATATAGAGAGAGAGAGAGAGAGAGAGAGAGAGAGAGAGAGTTGGTTGGTGAGTGTGTGTTTTTCGTAAACACAATATCTGCCAAGTTTTTCCTTTAGTCTACTAGATATTGAGCCACAGAATCCCTATGGTAAAGGTCTTGCCTCCCCTTAGTATAACTCTAGCTTTCTATCGGAGATAACTCCTCAAGTCTTGAGTGCAAGGATCAACATGTTTCTGTAATTAGCACAGGCTCTCCTGTCAAACAGGTACTCACCTTCTCACGTGCGTGCTGTAACGACCTAAACCGCGGAGTCTTCCGCTCCCTACTATGCTACCTCACACAAAACGTGGTTTATCCATTTAAAAAAAGTTGTCTCCCTTGACTATAAGTTACAACTTTAAATCCTTCACAGTAAACACTTCAGGGAAATTAACTAAAAAATATTACGGTCAAGTATTTAAAAGTTAAATTTATCCAGTAGTATTTTGACAGCGAGAACTATGTAAGAAAGCTTGAAACGACGTAGTTGTTGACCATATAAAGTTTTCAAGAAAGTAATTTTGCTAACAATAGAAAGCATTGACTCAAAAAAAATAATTAATATCTGTTAAGAACAATTGGATTACACTCTGGTATTTCTAAGAGAAAGAAAACTACCATTTTGGTTTTTAAAGCTAACGAAAAATAATGCTCTCAAATTTCTTTTTATGTTGTACGAGTTAAAGTATTGATGATATTGTTCTGCTATGATTATTTTACTTAAGTTTTAAAAATTTTTTGTTGGTGACAAATTCCATTTCTTTAGCCTTGAAATGGTTGTAAAAACACATATTAATATAGTTAAAATTCTGGCACGACTTCGTAAATCACACAGGCCAATTACTAGATATGAAAACTATGCTGGAACCTTATAACATAGCCAACCAATCATAGCTCGTATCCAAGAGCGATTTTGATTTACACCTTGTAGGACACTAAATCTTGCGGGGTGGGAGGGGAGGGGAAAGGAAGGTTGATGATTAGCTCATCATGTAAAAAAATGAGGTAAACTTTTTGGAATGGCCAGCTACACTGGATTTTCTAGAATGTTCATTTTAATTCTGCATGCGCTATCAAAAGTACTACCACTGTGTCCGTCAGAGATTGTTTTGATATTTGATATTTGATATATAGTTTGTGAATTGACAATAAAAGCTGCTGTTGTATCGTAAACAACACAAGTCTTAAAATATGGTTCTTATTTAGCTACTTACAAATGTTTATTAACATTAAAATAATTTAAACTAGACAATTTTTTTTAATATCAATATTTTTTATTAAACGCAAACATATTAAATGATGGAAAATAATATCAAATTGTAATTTTTTTAATTAAAAAAAAAACAATAATGATGTACGAAAATGTATTTTTACTCACACTAGGTTTGGTATTTTTATAGGTGATTGTCTGTAATAGCATTGCTCCTTTTTCGTCGCTAAATTTATTGTATTCCCAATTATTCTTTGCCCATTCGTCCGTTACTCAATTAATTTCATCTCCCAATTATTCTTTTCCCATTCGTCCTTTACTCAATTAATTACATCTCCCAATTTTCCTCTACCATTCGTCCGTCGCTCAATTAATTACATCCCCCAATTATTCTTAGTCTATTTTAAAGTCGCTCAATTAATTACATCTCCCAATTATTCCTCGTCCATTCGTCCGTCGCTCATTGAACACTTGAAGTATTTGGCATTTCACAGTTTTTGGACATAGATTTTGTAATCACGCCCACACCAAAGGTTGAAGCGTGCACTGAATAGTTGACAAAAACAATCTCAAAATTCCAACTCAACAGAAAATGGTAATCAAATATAGATCATAAACTCATTAGCATCGATTCTCAGGTAAACTCTTGAAAGTTCTGATTTCTTACACCGCAACACACCTGGATTATTACCTTAACTACCCAATGATAAGCACCTGTATGCAGGTGTAGCACGTTCCACGATCTAGTGCAACTAACAACATGCACGTGCAGCGATCGCGCATTGCACCTGATATTCACCTGATATTCACCTGATATTCACCTGATATTCACCTGATATTCACCTGATATTCACCTGATATTCACCTGATATTCACCTGATATTCACCTGATATTCACCTGATATTCACCTGATATTCACCTGATATTCACCTGATATTCACCTGATATTCACCTGATATTCACCTGATATTCACCTGATATTCACCTGATATTCACCTGATATTCACCTGATATTCACCTGATATTCACCTGATATTCACCTGATATTCACCTGATATTCACCTGATATTCACCTGATATTCACCTGATATTCACCTGATATTTACCTGATATTCACCTGATATTCACCTGATATTTACCTGATATTCACCTGATATTCACCTGATATTTACCTGATATTCACCTGATATTCACACGATATTCACCCGATATTCACCTGATATTCACCTGATATTCACCTGATATTCACCTGATATTCACCTGATATTCACCTGATATTCACCTGATATTCACCTTATATTCCCCTGATATTCACACGATATTCACCCGATATTCACCTGATATTCACCTGATATTCACCTGATATTCACCTGATATTCACCTGATATTCACCTGATATTCACCTGATATTCACCTTATATTCCCCTGATATTCACACGATATTCACCTGATATTCACCTGATATTCACCTGATATTCACCTGATATTCACCCGATATTCACCTGATATTCACCTGATATTCACCTGATATTCACCTGATATTCACCTTATATTCCCCTGATATTCACCCGATATTCACCCGATATTCACCTGATATTCACCTGATATTCACCTGATATTCACCTGATATTCACCTGATATTCACCTTATATTCCCCTGATATTCACACGATATTCACCTGATATTCACCTGATATTCACCTGATATTCACCTGATATTCACCTGATATTCACCTGATATTCACCTGATATTCACCTGATATTCACCTGATATTTACCTGATATTCACCTGATATTCACACGATATTCACCCGATATTCACCTGATATTCACCTGATATTCACCTGATATTCACCTGATATTCACCTGATATTCACCTGATATTCACCTGATATTCACCTTATATTCCCCTGATATTCACACGATATTCACCCGATATTCACCTGATATTCACCTGATATTCACCTGATATTCACCTGATATTCACCTGATATTCACCTGATATTCACCTGATATTCACCTGATATTCACCTGATATTCACCTGATATTCACCTGATATTCACCTGATATTCACCTGATATTCACCTGATATTCACCTGATATTCACCTGATATTCACCTGATATTCACCTGATATTCACCTGATATTCACCTGATATTCACCTGATATTCACCTGATATTCACCTATAACATCGCTACCAAAGTACGCGTATTCCACATTGAGCAGCTCCTATAAACAACGACCACAGTAAATACAATCAACAGCTACGGGCTGAACAAATTACTTTTAAACCCTGAACAAACACAGAATTATCGTGATGGCTTTGCAGAACGTATTTGGTCAAGCCGGATCTTGCTGTAATACTGACCATACGAAATACAATCAACAGCTACGGGCTGAACAAATAACTTTTTGATCCCGAACAAACACAGAATAATCCTAGAGGCTTTGTAAAACCCCTTAGTCAAGCCGCAACTAGTTATAATACTGACCATAAGAAACACAATCAATAACTACGGGCTGAGAAGTGTAGGCCTACTGTTAGACCAGACCAATCACACTATTAATAAATTAGCGTAGTGGAGTTGTGAGCCCACGTAATTAGGCACACCTAGCTATCATACTGATCACAAGAAAGACATCTAACAGCTAGGAACCAAGAAATTCAATTAAAAACCAACTTAAAATAACCTAGTCAGATTCACCGACTGTACAGGGCATCAACTAGTCAAAATACTGACCAAAAGAAAAACATACACCAGATTCAGGTGTAGTGACACACGGCACTTTTTTTTTTTTAAAAGTTTGCACCCTGTCTTCAAGTAGTTGTTTACGCTATTCATCCAATCCTCCATAAAAAAACTAAAAAAAAAATAATAAATAAGAAAATTCCAATTAAATTCAATCGACTTGTGGTAAAGTAAGCCGGTTCCTAATTAAACATCGGGACCGGTACTTTTGATTAGTCTACCCCACATTTCAAACCCCCCCCCCCCCCCCACGTATCGGTATTAACAGTGAAGAAAATCTATGCCGATCTGATCAGAGTGTTAGATCCTCGTCTTGACTTAACTATATGGCATCTGAGTTCTGCTGCTTTCTGTAACTTGGGAATAACATACAACACCTTTTGACGCTTCCAATATTCAATGATTTATTTTATTTTTTAACAACAGATACATCCACTCTTGAGCAAAAGTCAATCACAAACCAAACATCAACAGAACAATGATGATGTAAAATAAATGTATTTGAATTAAAAAAGCGTGAATGACATTGAATACATTACTTCATCATCGATATAACTTATATTGTCAATGAACCCATAAAAAAACTTAAGAAAGTTTTAGTCGGAGTAAAAATCCATGGCAGTAAAGATTTCTCACTCAATTGTGAGTTTTAAGTCCAAAGAAATGCAATTATTTTCATTTGGATCTATCCCGCCAAGAACGATAAATGCAGTAACACAATGCGAGTTGTCTTGTTTTATCCCGTTAAGGATAGCTGATCATAATATATCTGGACCTCTTTCTGTATGGTGTGACCATCATATCTCTTCGTTTTGTATGTTAATCCCACTTGCGTTTTGTTGTAACGTTTTGTATGTTAATCCCGTTTTGTTGTAACGTTTTGTATGCTAATCCCACATTCGTTTCTGTCCTACTACACTTATTCCGGATCACCTTTTGAATCCATCTCCAAATTATTTACAAAAGGAGAGTCAAAATGAAAACCAAACAAGTATAATGTAAACATGTCGAAAATGAAAACATCAGTAGGGATCGCAATCCCATACAGAAAATAGAGTCAAATTGTGTGACCAAAGTATCATTAAAATCTGCTTTTGATTGATATAATCGATATATTTAATTGATTTTATCAGACCGTACCCAGAACAATGAATCACCTTGTAAGCATCACGACGTTCAAAACGGCAGCTGAATGGCGTAGCGTAGCAGTAGAGCGCTAGACAGATAACCCGAAAGTCTAGAGTTCGAATCCCGGTTTATGTTAATAGAACGTCCCTTCGTCATCCGAGCGGCTAGGCGTACTGATGATTAAATTTTCTCTTCTCAGATACAAGCGAACTCTGGGCTCGGAAAAGAGAAGGAACCATCGCTGTTGAAGTTGTATGAAAGCCAGAACCTTTCTTGTAGGGATGATTTTGCGCTTGCTAAGTTCTTTCAGTCAAAATCTGACAATGTATTAATCTGAATGCTCTTTACACCGCTTTAGTTACATCCTTACAACTTTACTCAACCTTAATCAGATTTAAACAGCTCAAAACATCTTCAAACAGCCGTGTATTCAAACAGATTTTTGACTGATTCAGACGGCTTTAAAACAGTTGTTGAAAACTCCAAACAGCTTTTTTTTTTTAAAAAAAAAAATACATGTCCATGAATTCAAACAGCATCGCCCGTGTCGGAACCATCGTTCATGTCCTGCTTGACCGTGCTGTAGTGCGACATGGTGGTCATGCGCGTGTCATGTGAGTACGTCCCGTTCATGGCGCCGCGACTGAGCAGAATCCGCTTCTTGCAACAGCAGCAGTACAGCCTCAGCACCTTATGGAAGGCGCGCCGGAACTTGGTCGAGACGATGTTGTAGATGATCGGGTTCCCGGCGCTGTTGATGTAGACGAGGAGCCGGCAGAAGTTGATGACGTTGAGGTAGCACTCGGGGGTGAGAACGCTGAGGGCGAAGACCTGGTACAGCCCGAGGATGCGGAAGGGCAGCAGGCAGACGAAGAAGAGGACGATGATGCCCACCAGCATGATGACCAGTTGACGGCGGTTCTGCTGGGACTGGGATTTGGCTGACTCGGTCATCTGTTTGCACTCCATCGTCTCGGAGATGACCTGGGTGGAGGAGAGGGGGTGGTGTTAGGTTGGAGGAGTCACGGTAGAGGAGTCAGGCTAGAGGAGTAAAGCTAGAGGAGTCAAGTTAGAGGAGTCAGGCTAGAGGAGTCAGGCTAGAGGAGTCAGGCTTGAGGAGTCAGGCTAGAGGAGTCAAGTTAGAGGAGTCAGGCTAGAGGAGTCAGACTAGAGGATTAAAGCTAGAGGAGTCAGGCTAGAGGATTGAGGCTAAAAGAGTCGGACTAGAGATAGAGAGGTCACAGTAAAGGAAACGACCTGGAGAAGGGGATAGATAAAAATGGTGTTAGGTTGGAGGAGTCACACTAGAGGATTCAGGCTAGAGGAGTCAGACTAGAAGAATGAAATTATGGAAGCCAGGCAAGGGGAGTCATACTAGAGGAGTCACACAAGATGAGTCATGCTCGATGAGTCGTACTAGATTAGTCAGACTAGAGGTGTCACGCTAGACGAGTCAGGCTAGCGGAGTCACACTAGAGGAGTCAATGTATAGAAGTCATACCACAGGAGTTTGACTAGAGGTCATACTAGAGGAATTACATCATATGAGTCATGCTAGAAGAGTCAGAATAGCGAGGTCATAATGTTAGAGTCAAGCTAGAGGTGTCAGGCTAGAGGAGTCAGGTTAGAGTAGTCAGGCTTACGGGCTTCCATACAGAAGTTTCCAATATGAATGCCTTATAAAACCGAAAATCTTTGTATGCAAACATTGATTATTCCATTAACTTCCTGCCTGCTTAACGTGAACTTAGCCCCAATAGAAGCTACTCACCTTATGAATGATCATGTTGTACAGGAACACGAGCAGCAACATGGGGATGACAAATATTAAGACGAATGAGCACACCAGGTAGATCCGTTCCCAGAGATGGACCATGGGCATGACGCACACTTCCACCAGGTCCGTCTTGTGGACGTGTGGGGTGGTCTCTGTGTGGGCCATAACCTAGTGGGTGGGGTGGGGGATTAGTTGGTGTGATTGGTGTTGGAGATGACATGAGTTATCTAGGCTATTTACTTTTAAATATTTGACATGAGTTATCTAGGCTATTTACTTATACATATTAGCCATGAGTTATCTAGGCTATTTACTTTTAAATATTTGACATGAGTTATCTAGGCTATTTACTTATACACATTAGCCATGAGTTATCTAGGCTATTTACTTTTAAATATTTGACATGAGTTATCTAGGCTATTTACTTATACATATTAGCCATGAGTTATCTAGGCTATTTACTTATACACATTAGCCATGAGTTATCTAGGCTATTTACTTATACATATTAGACATGAGTTATCTAGGCTATTTACTTATACACATTAGCCATGAGTTATCTAGGCTATTTACTTATACATATTAGACATGAGTTATCTAGGCTATTTACTTTTAAATATTTGACATGAGTTATCTAGGCTATTTACTTATACATATTAGCCATGAGTTATCTAGGCTATTTACTTATACACATTAGCCATGAGTTATCTAGGCTATTTACTTATACACATTAGCCATGAGTTATCTAGGCTATTTACTTATACATATTAGACATGAGTTATCTAGGCTATTTACTTATACATATTAGACATGAGTTATCTAGGCTATTTACTTATGAATATTTTAAACAATCATGTAGCCTACTTGAATAGTGTGTATTCAAACAATTCCACGCTATAATATACTAACTTTGAATATCAACTTTGAATATCATTTAGTAAATGTAGCCTACTACAGCAGTAAGTTATGAAAATCGAAATAAACTTGCATTCAAGTTTGAGTAAACAAACTTTAAAATATTTAATTTAACCAATATAATTATTTCCATAACTATATACATACTATTATCATAAACTATGCGCAGCTAAAAAATGGTATCGAATTTTTTGGACTATCATGGGACAGGCCGAAAGAGGAATTACGATACATGAGCAACCTATGATCTCTTCATCTGTCCTTGTACACGACTCTAAGCTTCACTTCCATGGGTGCATCTATTATTTCCCGGGATAAAACGGAGCTATAGGTTGTCCATAAATTATGTCGCCCGAGTTTTAACCGTCATCACTGCATTATTATCTTAGCCTTAACCGGGAATCATGTATTTATTTCAACCCACCCCCCCACCCTCACCATCGCTTCCCACCTCACTATCCTATAATAAAAAAAATTTGTTCAATGAAACTTCCAAGTACGTTTTACATCATTAATTAATTTTGTTTTGAGAGACGTCACATTCTCATAACATCTCACATGAACCCTAAACGTGGTTCTTTACCACCCCTCCCGTTTTGGTGGTGGGTGATATCGAGATTCCAGAAATTTTTATGTTCCTGATCTAAATTTTATTTTGTCTATACATAGACTGAAATTGTACAGACTTTAACATAAGTATCAAAATATTGTCAGCAAAACTATGTCTGACATTTTGAAAGCTTTATAGCCTATCTCATAACCAGAGTTTCTTCCAGGCATCTCTTCGTGGGTGGTAGGGGGGTCTACCGCCTCCCCACGGCCCCGGGCGAGATGTAATTTATATAGAAAACATATACCTTTAACAGTGTCTGCCACCCCCGGAAAATGTAGTCCACCCCCTCCCCCCTCCCGAAAATATCAAGAGCCCTTTCGGAGAAAAAAGTCTGGAAGAAACTCTGCACATAACTGTATAGTCAATAAACGTATGAAACATTTTCCATAACAGGAACTCTTTTTGATACAATAGTTTTATTTCTCCATTTTTACAATCGTTCAGCCTAAGGTCACGACCAACTCATGAATATGGAAAACGTCATCTTAAACTCATGTCTACAAACCGGACGTTTTCCTGGACCTAGGCCAGTAGAACAAAAAAACAGCTAAATACATGTATGTAGAAGACACGCACACAGAGGCGTAGCGACCCTTCCCGGCGCCCGGAGACAAACTTTCAATTTGGCGCCCCCCTCTGGAGAAAATTTTCAATTTGCACCCCCTCAAACTTTCGATTTGCACCCCCCTTCTCAAACCTTCGATTTGCACTCCACACTCAAACTTTCGATTTGCACCCCCTCCTCAAACCTTCGATTTGCACACCCCCCATCAAACTTTCGATTTGCACCCCCACCCCCTCAAACTATTTATAATGCAAAATGCAGCTAAAATGACATTTTAATTTGTTTTTCCAACCCATTTTGGCGCCCACTAAGGTCGGCGCCCGGGGACATATGTACCCCCCGCCCCCCTCGCTACGCCTCTGCACGTACATCAGACAGCAATGAAAATTGAACCAGTTCCAGAGGGCGAGACTTACCAGAAACGGCGAGGCAGCCACCGCGGCGATGACCCAGACGACAGCGATCGTGATCATGGCCTTTGACCTTGACCCGGATGTGTGTGTCTTGAGAGGGTAGTAGACGGCCCAGAACCTCTCGAGGCTGATCATCAGGATGATGAGGATGGACGCCACGGTAACAAAGGACTCGAGGAAATTGACCAGTTTGCCTGTAAGGAGATAAGAGATATCGATTCGTTGAAATATGTTTGTGGATGTAAAGGGTGGTGCTTTTAAAAGCACTTAAAGTGCTCTCTGCACATTAAAAAAATTCCCTCGACTGGTTCTCAAATTGTGGCTGTAGGTATAAACCAGATGAAGCGTTTGAAATTATGTTTGAAACGTTATTTGTTTTAAATACTAACTTAAACCATGTGGTTGCTTAAATAAATAACGTAATTTTAGTAATATATATCAATTGTGTCTTTATGGGAAATTATTTTAAAGATTAGAATGTGAAAAAAAAATGCAAATATTTGTTTTTAAAACAAGACGTTAGTAACAAGAGTATTGTTAATACATATTTGAAACGGCAACCGACCCACAATTCATCTCAGTAGGTAAAGTTATATTGCATATATGTGCGCTATATATGACACTCTTAATAACGATTAGAGTTGCCGCAGTTACTAATTTTGAGTATTATATTTTATTGCTTAAACTAATGTATGGAAAAGGTTTAGGTATTGGATTAATAATCACTACGTTGTTACTGTTTTTCCTATTTCCTATATTTATAATGATTCTGAGAAATTAAAAATAAAATAAAGATTATGCTATCTTTATACAGAACAATTTAGTTCGATTTAGTTACATTTTAACCACGATTAGATTTTTAAACAATACAATAAACTATTAGCCACGGTTTGGGTGTGTATTAATGATTAAAGTAAAGTTACACTATCAAAGCTGACGGACCATGAGGAAGATAAATTAGTTCAACAAATGAAACTAAAGGATAAGTTGGTGAGCAATATACTCTATCGTCTTTACCTCACGTAAGTCAGGTACCCATCAGAGCTGAGTACACTCAGAAACGGATTAAAGCTTAAGATCAGAACTCGAGATTTTCGGGTTAGCATTCATACGCTCAAACGTCCGACCACACGATTCTTTAATCAATCAATTATTATTATTATTACTGAATAAATAATCAGAACAAAAAACGTTTCAAGAATCCGATTTAAAAAAAAATGTAAAAAATTATTATACGCGTTAGATTAAATCACCTTCTTGCTGACAATGTTTACCGTGTCTCATCCCACAAGTTTCCTAATCAAATCCTATTAACAAATTCACTAGCATTAACCCACTCTACATGTAAACTCACTTATTTAGCCTCCTCCCCCCCCCCTCTCCTCTAGCCTGAATGTAATAGTACTACAGTAGCTAAGGAAATCAAGCACTCTTGCTTGCTGAAGTTGACCTCCTACTGTCAGCAAGGAACGGTAACTACAGCTGAAGGCGGATGGGGGTGGGGGTGGAAGGGGGACGGGGGTAGGGCTGGAAGTAGTGCGAGTGATGGACAGGTGTGGGGGGGGGGGGGAATTGGGACACGCGTGAAAAGACCTTAAGTCGATATTAGGTCATGGTGTTGATCTACGATACACACAGGGTGTCTGGTAGTCAGGGGATAGGTCAGTCCAATGACCTTAGATTCTTAGTTAAACATGATAGGTCGTAGCGTGGTGGTAGGTCTGTCTAATGACATAAGATAAACATGGTATGTAGCAGTATAGTGATGGCCCTGTCCAATGACCTAAGATAAACATGGTACGTCGTAGCGTGGTTGTAGGTCAGTCTAATGATCTAAGATAAATATGCCATGTAGTAGTGTGGTGGTAGGTTTGCCTAATGATTTTATGTGTGTGTGTGTGTGTGTTGTGTGTGTGTGTTGAGTGTGTGTGTATCACAGCTTTTCTTAAGGAGTGAGATTTTTCACCTGTATGAACCTGATAACAACAATACACATCGACTGAAAATGAAATTGGTAACGGCTTAAAAAACACGAAAATCAAATCTATTTATTACGATTCCAACCAGGCAAGACCCGCCTGGTTTTATTAAAGAGCCCTCCGAGAGATGGAAGAGTCTCGCGAGACGGCACGAGAGCGGGGGGAAAAATGGAGTGCCGTGTAGACCCCCGCTGCCAGAGACTTAATGCCCGGACCCGGGGATTGTAAAATAATGGAGCCGGTCGATGGGATTGATTTCTGTTCTATTGCCTGGAACTTTTTCATTCGATTTTTTTTTATAGTGAGGAAATCCCGGAGGTAATCCGTCCACTGTCCCCCCCCCCCCCCCCCCTTCCCTCCTTTTTTACTATGACCTAAATGCTTCAGACCTGTTTCCTGCCCAATCGCCGTCCCCTTCCCCCTAAATCTATTACATGTCTTCAAGCTGGACAGCGCTATGCTATAAGCCATGTTTTCCAACAACCTATGGTTCTTCTCTTTAAAAAATAAAAAAATAATTTCAATCTCCCGCAGAATAGCTTTTCCATTGGAATACAAATTAATATGACGGATTGTTTGACAAAATTATATTGACATAAACAAAATAAAACAGCATTAATTGTTTGTGGATTAATTATTTTTCGAGATTGGCATTGATGAAGCATGGTGAGCCTTGGCTTAAAAAATGCACGGGCGTTGTTTTCTCTTGGGATCTGAGAGACATGTTTGGGTTTCTTAATGAGAGGCGATTAAGGTAGGGTCAGTTGTTAAAGGGTTAATGATAACTGGTTGGTGGGTTTTTTAGTTGAGGGTTGGAAGGGATAGGGTTGGCTGGGAAAGTTTTGAGGTTGGTTGGCTTATGATAAAGTTCGCTGGTTGAATTTTGGGTTGGCTTGCTTAAAATTGTGGTTGGCAGTTTTATCTGTTTGAATTTGGTAGGTTTGTGGTTGGCTGGCTCGAATGTGTGGTTGGCAGACTCAGATTTAGGGTTGACAGACACGGGTTAGGGGTTGGCAGACTTAGCTCTAAGGTTGACAGACTGGGGTTTAGGGTTGGCAAGATCATTTTTAGGGTTGGTAGACTCAGCTTTTAGGTTGGCAGACCAAGGTTTGAGATTGCCAGACCCAGGGTTGGGTTGTATTTAAATTCTCCTGATAAGCTCGTCCTGTTGTTCCCATTCCCAACTATAGGTCTCACATTGAGCTCTCTAGGTAGATCAAACGCTGAAACGTCAAATGAGCTGCTAAATTAATTCATGCTTTTAATCGTTTCTGAAAAAAATAAAAACAGTGAAACTGCAGCGTAAAAAATCAGCTGAAATCGGTTAAAAGGGAATTGCCATGCAATGCTCTCTAGGTAGGGCTAGTTACTTGTGAAAACATTTCCTACCAACCAACCACATGAAAGCTAAATACTTTTAAAAGCATGACAATTTTAAAAGTGTATCTTCAAACGGGGCATCGTATACACTTTACCGCCGTGAAAGTCACAGTTTGGCACTTTTTAAATTGCATCAAAGTCGAAATAATTAATTGATTAATTGATTGCAAAATTAACGTGGCGTTAAACAGTGCTTTTAACATCGTTACTTACAAAATAACAGGAAAACACAAGGGGAGGGTGGAGGTGGGCGTGGCAGAGGCGCGGAAGTTTGGAATTTAAAAATGAAACTAATGTCCGTCTTGAAAAATAAAATGCTATCTTTTTGTTTTACTTTGAATTCATTACATCCCGATCTAATATGAACGTTTTTGTTAACAAGTTTAAAAAATACATCAATTCAAATCTGCTACCTTGCTCATTTGTATGTAAACAGTGTAACGATTGTACTATAGGTGGGAAGGGGGTTACATTAGTTTCAAATACATTTTAGCTATTCAACCGTTAACAGCCATTAATCATCACTTAAAATTGAGCAATAACGAATGGTTATTAACCGTCGTGTAAAATATAACAATAACTAAAAGAAAAAAAGTTTTATTAAAACAAAACATACAAAAGTGTTAGGTTTGTAAGCCCTATTTGATAAACTTGGCTAACCAGCGCAGGGCATGTCTTTCAAGAGTTCATAGCTAAGCTCTTTGTGGGAAGTGACACATTCCACATAAGTAATGTATATTTACTTTGATAAAATTACATCTATGTGTGTGTGGTTCCTTTGAGCACTAAGTTTAAATATATATTAAGTTCGAATGTGCATCAATGCTTCAGCAGTAGCTGTAAACTTTTTTTTTTCAAATTTTAATAAACACAAATTCTGAGATATTTTGAGCAATTATCTTAGTAGTTACATAATTCAGCTTGCAGTTGTGTATTCATCAAGACGCCATCACCACCACCACCACCACCATCATCAGAAATGGTATTGTACGCCAACTCAAGATGTCCAACATCCACTGTACCGTGCAACAGTCCATCTCTACCAGTCAACCACCCTAGTGGTGTCCGTCTGAAGTTGTTACCCCCAGGTGCCCCCCCCCCTACAACCTTAATGCTCTCTAACCAATTCCTCCCAACTATTTGAATGGTATGCGATACGACCGTTTATCTCTTCTAGTCTAACGAAAACAAATCGCCGCCGTCGGTGTGACGTCACAACGGCCGGAAAACAATCCGTATCGGTGTGTTAAAATAGCACTAGAAATTGGTCCAAATTGTTGCTTGTAAAGATAGGCTTGTTTGTTGGTTTTTTTTTTTGGGGATTTCGAAACCACAGACTAAACTCAGCATCATTGATTTCGTTGAACATTTATCAGGGAGATTATTCTGTTTTCAAAAGTGAATAGAAAAAAATATTGCTGTCACAAAGATGAAAAAGAAAATCGGTAACACTATTGAAGTTTGAAGTAAACAGATTAAGTGCCTTCGAAATTGCAAACGATTTTTAAAACAATGTTTATGGGCATTCATACACCAGTTCAATTTCAGCCGTTTTTATGCTTGTTATTTTTTTTTAAATTCTCTAAAAAAAAAAGTCATTATCGACTTTTTTTATATACAACAATAGCGATCGCACATTTTTTAAAAGGATAAATTAATTTTAATTTCTATATATCTCTTTTGTGCGCCTAAAGTACTTTAATCATGAAATATCAAAAGCTTAAAAATGTTTCCTCACACAATTTCTTATTTTATTTTTATGTGAGCCTGCCTGAATAATATTCCAATTTGTTAGACTGGGTTCCAGAATTTGAAAAGCTCCGCCCTCCCCTCTCACAAAAGAAAACAAACTGCAGATCTTATAGGAACTATATTTGAGCCGCTATTTCTCTCATTATAGACTCACAACCTTTGACCAGACGCAATTCGTCATCTTCTAATATCTCTGACTTCTAGCGTTAATCTTCTCCTTATTACAGATGGAACCAGAAACTTCTCTTAAGTTTTTCACAAGTTTGTTTACAACAAGGTATACATAAGCTCTGATCTATGATTTACATAGAAATCAGGTTCATCAAAACAATCGCCAAGACAATATGCATTGACTTGATAAGACAATAATCATAATATTTACATACCTGAATCTAGAGAAATAAAACTAGTTTTTTTTAAAATGAAGGATTTTTTCTTAAGCGAATATGAAAAGTAGAAAAAAAGTGAAACAAGCCTACCAAGGTCTGGTATAGATAAGCCCCGCTACTAATGCGAAAATTCCACTTACAAAAAGTTAAGCCCCGCCACTTACGACCTATATCTCCTCTCATGACTAGACATTTGAATATATAAACGTGCGCCTTAAAAAAAACAACTCCTTGTCTGTCTCTATGTTTAAGGTTAGGGTTGAAAGCACGAAAATACAGACCCTTTTCATGCAAATTATAAATGCCGTTCCAATTTCACAAGTCTTGTATCCTCTTTTAATATTCTGTTGTGGATGGCGGGGTTTAATTTTTAGAGTTTCGACACATGTTACTTGCACACAAGAATTCAGATCAATTATCTAGGTCTATATTCTGTATGTTGTGTTACATTTACTGCTAGAGTTGACTGGCTTAGTACATCTATTACAGTACATTGTAATGGGGCGAAGTGGCCTAGCGATAGAGAGCTGGACAGCTAAGCTGTAAGTCTCGAGTTCCTGGTTCAAGTCGGTAGACCGTCCCTGAGTCTACCCAGCTATGATGGGTACCTAACTCACGTTATGGTAAGTAAAGGCGGCTGGGCATAGTGCTGACCACACTATCCCTTCATATGCCGAGTTCACAGAAATAAGTGAACTCTAATTCACTTGCCCTATAGACCGTCAGGTTTGAAAGGGAACTTTACTACTTTGTGTGAACGGCATGTTTATGGCGAAACTGTAACTAAATAATTTCACCTTGACTTTAATTAAAAAGAAACAGTAGACCGTTGTTCATTTTATCCTCTATTTTTAGTAGTTTGAATTAAATTCCCTAGTCCGTGCCGATGGTCAGGGTATGTGTGTGTGAGAGTGTGGATGTGAGTGTGGGAGTGTGTGTATGTGTGTGTGGAATGTGGATGTGTGTGTGTGTGGATGTGATAGTGTGGGGAGGGTTGGGCCACAATGTGCGTGAGAAGAAAATGAGCCGACGACAGCCCCGGCTAAAGGAACCCGTATATTTCCTACGGTACCTAATTAAATGACGACAACTGCTCTCCCGGGCGATGGATGGGCCGCTCCCCCCGGGGACGTTTAACGAAACCTCCATCATTTTTATATGAATACTCTCATCAGCGCCGACGTAGCCACGCCGCTTACAAAATAACCTATTTACAGCGGGGTGAAATAAAAATTGCGGCACTGTTCGAATCATTGGACCCCCCCCCCACCTTCCCCTCTCCCCTACTCCCCATCCCCTGATACCAATGTGTAATGTGCCTGGTACTGAGTTAAGCTGCAGTCTATCTAAAAGTGCATCCGATGTTTTGCTCAGCTAGTAATTGCTGGGCAGGGGTGTTGAAACATGGGCTGCGGCGTGTTGCATCGTGGGGTGGGATGGGTGGAGGCTTGGTGCGGGACAGTGGGCAGGGGTGTTGAAATATGGGCTGTGGCGTGTTGTTTAATGGGGTGGGATGGGTGGAGGCTTGGTGCGGGACAGTGGGCTGGGGTGTAGAAACATGGGCTGGGGTGTAGAAACATGGGCTGGGGTGTGGAAATATGGGCTGGGGTGTAGAAATATGGGCTGGGGTGTAGAAATATGGGCTGGGTGTAGAAACACGGGCTGGGGGTAGAAACATGGGCTGTGGCGGGTTGCACCCTGTGATTGGATGGGTGCTGGACAGTGGGCTGGGTCGGTTTCAGCTATTTCTTGTGCTGGTGATTGTGGTGAACTTACAACCTTCTCGGGGGGGGGGGGGGGGTGGGAAGAAAGGGCTTTTAAAGTTTTCTGGGAAAGAGGCCGACACTAGTATATTTTTTTCTATACAAACTATCTATTGTTGTGTTTTGTTCGAAGGATGGGACGGTTAAGGTGCTTCAATGAGATGCATGAAAGTTTGCTGTGACTCAGATTTATCCAGTCTTTCTTTCTGATATTCTTTTTTCGTATGTGTGGGGGGGGGGGGGGGGGGGTGTCTCATGATATTTTCGGGGGAGGGGCAGACTTAATTTTCCGCGGTTCGGAAACTGGGTGAAGTGTATTTTGTATATATACATTTTATTTTATCAGGGGGTGTGGTGGGAGTGGACCGAAAATATGACTGAAAGAAACTCTGAATTTATCAGGAACAGGGTATTGGAGTAATCTGCATGATTCAATGCATGGAGACTTTAGTTTGGCGCCAAGTCATACATTCTAGTGATTCAATACTGCAAGACTGGACCCTGACTCGGCGTCACGTTTGTAACGCTATTACTCTAAGCAGAACTACTTGAAGAGGGGTATTGCCGTTCTTGCTGTTTAGAGATAAATCTGAAGAAGTGTATAGATTGAGTGTTTGCTTCGATCTTAAGGGTATTTAGATATGAACATTTATAATTCAATTTCTGTACTTATCCGTTTTAAAAGTATTAAAGATGTCGGTCTAATAACATAGGCCATCCATTTCAAATGATATTTTAACCGTAGTGTTTCAATATACACACACACATATTTTATATATATATATATATATATATATATATATATATATATATATATATATATATATATATATATCTTATATCTTGTCTGAACTATATGTATAGATTTGTCACATGTCTTTCGATTGACAAGTCTATTCAAGCGAAAGTGCAAGAAAATTAAGATATTTCTTTTTATTGACGGGTTTAGGATTTTTTATAGATGCATGAGTATTTTTATGTCGGTCAATAGGAATGATACATTTCAGCCTCTTTTCGTAAAAAAATGAAGAAACAATTCCTAGCTGAAGATCTACACTCGCATTCATGTTTTTAGGTTGACAAAAGTTAACTTTGGTTTGTTTGGGGGAGAGATATTCACATAATTCTAGGAACTTTGATTTATTAAACCAAACCTAATTGAATGATACTAGGCATGCTGCCCAGCTTCGCTTAGGCTTTCGAAAACATTGAGAATTTGAATGCTTAATTAATTCGACCGAAGGTCGGTCTACGACCTCAAGAGTTATGAAGAGGTTCCTCCGTGGACATTTTTTTTCGATTTATAGCTCATATAAGGTACCGGTCAGTCGAGGTCAGTTTTGACCCCCACATCGTAGACTTTTCGGCCAACCGGCCCCCGTGTTCTGTCGCACCAAGGCAAGATCATGCCAAATTTGAAGCGCCTGCGGCGCCGGGAAGTGCCCTATCGGACACCCGACAATCTAGATCTAGATCTAGATTCCTAATAGAATTTTTTTTTTTAAGTTTAGCCCGAGCATAATAATCCCAAATTAGCCAGTTCCAAACAAAGATTTTGTATAAAATAAATAAGTCTTGAAATAGTTTAGTCCTAATATAGAAATTTATTTTTGGAATTGATTTTAGAGAAGTTAGAGTCTAAATCTAGATCTTAGCGTCTACGTCTAGATCTAGTTATTGCCTAGATTTAGA
Organism: Physella acuta; assembly: GCF_028476545.2. Taxonomy (NCBI): domain Eukaryota; kingdom Metazoa; phylum Mollusca; class Gastropoda; family Physidae; genus Physella; species Physella acuta. Next base: position 253,041 of record NW_026732592.1, on the reverse strand, counting down.
TTTAGATTTAGTCTAGATCTAGAATCCAAATACATAAAATAAATTTTATGAGTTTAGGCCGGAAAAATTGTATTGTATACATTTCATAGTGTACGTAGATCTAAATCAAATTTGAATGAAATAGTTCATTTCTTTTCATTCTAAACACGGCAGATGACGTCATTAGTTAATGTATAAGCAATAGTGACGTCACAGTTTTATGCGTTCTTTTTCACATATATTAATGCTTTTCCGGTTGCATAAATAATACTGTTTCTCTACATTCGAATACGCCTTTAATTTTTATTTTTCTTCTTTAACTAAAATTGTGGTTATACATTTAAAACATCTAACATATTATTTTCAACAAAAGTCCGTATAAAGTTCTGCATATATCGCTGCCGTTTCTGACGTGATGTCCGGCGAAAATATTTTGCGGACAGACAGAGAGAGAGAGAGAGAGAGAGAAGAGCGCACATGGCCTTTTATAAATTAGGATGTTTGACACACGTATAAAATACAAATAAAATAACTTCAAATTGAAATAAAAAAAAACAATTCAATTTAAGAAAAAAAAATTGATTCCTTTTTAAACTGAAAATGGAGCCATTGTTTAGAGAACTTTGCTGTACATTTTTTACCTTTAAATCCCCAACAAGCGGGACTAAAAGCTTTAGGTTGTCTGTGTCTGAAATGTTAAACCCCTTCGATTAACTGACCCACGGGTTTTTTGTTGGTCTATAAATAGAAAGACGGTTTCAACATCGGCATGAAATCCATCCTCTGCTGGCGGTGGCGTACTAAGAACTCACGTGTACTCTAGAATTATTTTTAAAAAGTGAGCCAGGCATTTGCCGGAATGAATGTTTGGCCAAATGCGACAAATGACCATAGACACATTTATATGCGACAAATTCCAGAATTGACGTTTGTCTCAATGGAGAAAATCTCCGTTCTGGCGAATTGAATTTGGGCAAGTGACTTACTTTCGGTCATCGTCATACGCTCCTTTTAAAAGCCTCATTTAAAAAAAAGGCCATTGTGTATAATTAAGACGTAGCGTAGTATTTTAAGTTTTTCATTGAACATAATTTAAAAAAAAAAACCTGTGTTTTATAAACCATATACAATTCATTTAAATATTGCTGAACCAAACAGGTAAATTTAACTTGAGCTACCGAAATATCAGAACAAAATATCAACAGGAATGTTTTTAACAAAGCCATAACGTAGCACTGACTAAGTTCTAAAATGTATCAAAGATCTCTTGTTTTGTTTTTCTCTTGAAATTTAAAACACCAGATACTACGTGAATTATACTCTCTATAAGGTAAAGTTAGAGAACGACTTGAGGCTTGTGAATTTACATTTTTATATTTTACGTCTTAGTCTACCGCTAGTCAAAAACCAAGCGACTAGAATTAAACATTTTTCACCGCGGACGTCTTGTGCCGGTCAACGACCCCAGATCAGCCAGAATAAGCGACAACTTCCGGCACTAAGCACGAGCCTGGTGCAGCATTGATTTCGCAGACGTGGGTGAGTCGCTGGTCTCTTGCATGGAAGTGACCAGTGGTCAAGTAATGGTGTATTTGAGCCACCAGATCGCCTCGGCTAAGAGCGAGGGATTCAATTATTTCCTCTCGCACAAGTGGCTGTTTTAGTCGAGCTCAGCTTGATCGAATTTCGGGCATTCTTAAAGTCACTGTAAAACATCAAATTTCGGGGATTCTTAGTCACTGTAAAACATCAAATGTCGGTGACTCATAAAAGTCACCGAAAAAAACATCTACTTTCGTTGTCTCTTTCAGTCAATGAAAACATTAAATTTCAGTGACTTCAAACGTCAAATTCGGTACCCATTAAGTCTGTGTCAAAACCTCACATTTCGGTTACCCTTTTGAGTTACTGGTGTGAAGTTCTGAATAAATCAATTCGTACAAAAAAATTCGAAAAAATAATTAAAAAACATTTTGCTGGTATATTAAAAAAAAAGTTTCTTCAAACACGTTTATGTGTTTGGTTTGCGTATTTTTAAAAAAATTGAACTTCCATATTTGTATTGATCTCCGCCAATCAATACGAAAGAGGAAGGTAAAGGTTACTCGTGGAAAAACCAGGACCGACCAGATGTCAACGGCCGCAGGCGAGTGTCCGTTAGTTCATCTGTGTGAGAACATCATGTTTCCAGAGTCAGACCAGACTAATTTCTGTCCTTCAAATTCGTCAGTAGTTAACTCACACTATTATCTGTCCGGCAGTTCATTAGTTTCATTAATTTCTCTCTGAGATTTTATTTGAAGTTAAACCACACTAATTTCTCTCTGAGATTTTATTTGAAGTTAAACCACACTAATTTCTCTCTGAGATTTTATTTGAAGTTAAACCACACTAATTTCTCTCTGAGATTTTATCTGTAGTGAAACCACTAATTTCTCTCTGAGATTTTTTTGAAGTTAAACCACACTAATTTCTCTCTGAGATTTTATTTGAAGTTAAACCACACTAATTTCTCTCTGAGATTTTGTCTGTAGTGAAACCAGGCTAATTTCTCTCTGAGATTTTATTTGAAGCTAAACCACACTAATTTCTCTCTGAGATTTTATCTGTAGTGAAACCAGGCTAATTTCTGTCGGACAGTGTGGCTGGCATGTTGATATCAACAACAACTAAACAATTCTACGCAGCATGACGTGACGTACACATGACGTCATCTACACTATCCGTGTCATCGATAGACGGAATTCGGGAATACCGGAAGTGACGACAGCTGTGACGTAAACAACGTCAACTTCATTACTGACGCATGTTAAGAAAATATAATTAACGTGTACAATCTTAGTCAATTCCTACAAGCCGCTTAAATAAACGATTGCATCTGATTCACCCCTCCTCCCCCACCCCTCACGTCTGACTTTATCAACTAGAATACGAAAAAAAAACCCGTTGACATTTCTTAAAGCAGGTTGTCGAGACAATTTTTTTTCTAATGTGACATTTTAGTGCCTGATCTTTGTCGCGGGCGAGATAAAGGGGAAGTAAATCTAGAAGCAGGGGAAGACGCGAGTGGTTCGCCCTTGATTGGAATGGTGGAAAAGGATGGATTAGTTGTCTGCGACATTTTAACACAACACTTTCTGTTTCGTCAATAGCTTCTGTTTTCCTAGTAGACTTAATTAAATTGGAGCATTTAATTAGTTATTACTAAGCGTTCTTGCACTATTAACTATTACAGTTTAGGTAATAAAAGTTAGCAATTTTTAAGTTTAAATTTAAAAAAAAAATACTGTTCGTATTTATATTATTATTATTCGCTGTAGGAAATAAAATTAAGGCAATAGAAAATTATTTTAATACTTTAATTTTTGTCGAAGAGAACTTTTAATGATCATATAAAATGTCTTTCATTTCTTGTTTAAACATATGGAATCAGGTTAGCAGAGAAGACGTCCCTATATAAATCTGCCCCATTGCCCTTTTATATTCTGCTGTATACGTCTATAATAGAATGCCATTATTACAGATTTGGCTTTAAATCTAAGTGATTCACATTTAAGCTTAAAAAAAATAGAAAAAATTAACAGTTCTAAAAACATCCCTGAATAAAATCTTACAATGTATGTAGGCCTACACGTTTATAAAAAGTTTGATTTGGGTTCGTCTAAATAAGTTTACAATTATTAAAGGCTACAGGTGCGGGTGTGGCGCTTTTTTTTTTTTAATTTTATTTTTTTTTTCAAACAATTGTTTGTATTTTCTTCTATGTTTATTTAATTCTCTTGCGTCAAGTTTGAATGTTTTACCGTCTGAAAATAGCATCCTATCTGGGTTTTTTTTTTTTTTGCAGGGTACGGTAAAAGGTTATTTTTTTTAAATAAGGAGAGCTATTTTTAACAATTTTTAAAAATAATTTTCTGATTTGATGCATCTCCTTGCCCACGCAATATGTGATTTAAATTAAAAAATTTTTTCTTCTTTTTTTTTTTGCAGTAGTTTCCCTTTGTTTCTTACGCGGCCACTGTAATATTTTCAACAGACTGACGTCAATCGTGTTATTAAAAGAGAATCTGGTAGACAAATGGTAACCTCATTTCTAGAGTTGGTGTTGTTTGTTTCATAGTAATAAGCGGATGACAAAATAATAGGCATAGACGGCACATGAAAGTAGCGGAGAAACTGATTACTATAAAAGACATTAATGTACAAAAATATCAAACAACAAAAGTAGACTAGCACCGAGTTTACACTTGCGACATGTAAAGTATACATGTCTAGAAAAAAAACAACTCACAACAGATTCTGTGGGGCATATGTTCTCATATAAAATTTAAAAAAACAAACATATAGTATATATAATAATATGTAGACATGTACAAGATACCTGTAAACGTATATAGTATACCTGTAGACATGTATAGTATACATGTCGCCAGTATAAACATTATGTTACCTGAAAGAAAAATTAGCATGTCATAGCATTTGTTGACATGAGTAATGAGCTTTATCTATTTAAAAATATATTATAGCAACTTAAAATGTACCAGCATTCATCTATTCTTAGACGATTCTCATCCAAACAATTATCCATATGTATACCCTCTAACCAACAGGGTTAAAATATATTTACTTTAGAGTTTAGATATACACATTTACTAGCATCACTGAGTGCGTTTTTAAATAAAAGCAGCAACGAAACAATAATGCAACGAAATCGAAGGGAGATAAAGTTACAAAATATTAAGTCATCAACATAAAATCACCAGGAAGAAAAAAAATAAGGGCAAGTATTCAAATATAGAATGTGTGTGAGAGTGTGAGGGGTGAGTGAAGTGGGGTGGGGGAGATATGACAAGGTGGATGATGGGGGGAAATGTGAAATACATCGCCCCGTTAAACTGCAGGAGCCCCGAGGAGATTCAATTTTCACACCGAGGGGGTGAAGGGGTAGGGGAGGTAACAAGTACAACAGCAAAAGTAGGGGAGGTAATAACGATGGTGAGTCGATCAAGCTCGCGTGCACTTTTTTTTACATGATCGAAACTGTGTACTGGTAGACACATTCATGCTGATAATAACACATATGTATGTGGATTTTCAAACATTATGTGTACACGCACATTTACAAGTATTTTGTAATAGCACATTATCAAGTATATTGTACATGAACATTCTCATACATATGTGTACATGAGTTCTCGATTCGGAACTTAAACTATATATTTATTAAAATTCTTCAGTAAAAAAACATTGCAAGAGTTACACAAGTTTTAATATGCTTATGATACAGAATGGAATGAAATTCATGTAAACCAGCTTTGTTTTCGACTTTTCTTCCATAAGTTATACTCTTCCATCACTTTTGTTGGCAAACATGTTACAAACCAGCCTCTTTTCAATTTTTGAACCAACAAGCTTTAAATTCATTTTTATCTTTTGTATTCATTTACATATTCCGCTATTTATTTACTATACTCTGTACACCAATGTAACTTTCTTGTAAATATCCACCCAAACGGCGTGGAATGTTACTGTATTTGTTTTAAATTAGAAAAAAAAAGTATTACAAAAAAAAAATGACATAAGTATTTTGTACATGTAGGCCTACATTCAAACATATATGTTTTAACTCGCTACATAACCTCACAGTCGCAATCTATCTCAACATTTATGTATAGACCTACACAAATCACACAAAATTGTTTTTTTTTTAGTGTAAAACCGATCTAGCATTATCTGGGCATGGGTGTTTGCTTTTTTTCTTTGTTTTAAATTAACAACCATAAATCAAACCAAACCGCCAATTAAGTCCCTTCCGAAATATAACAGACTAATAAATCAGTGGTGGAAGTTAATAATTCTTGGCCTCTGGTATCTCCCCCTTCCCCCCACCCCTGCCTACCCTCACATACCCAGCTGCGACCTTTTGAAATCTGTATCTGTTGAAAATCATGGTTTGTTGTTTACAAAAAAAAAAAAAAAAAAAAAAAAAAAAAAAAAAAAAAAAATTTAAATTTAAAAAGCATTAAAAAAAAAAAAAGAAATAAAAAAAACGAGCCGACCCGCGGCATATCATACGCCGCTATTTAGTTGTTGTTTTTTCTACTTTTCAGTTATTCATAATTTGTGAATTCGACACTACCAACGCTGCCACTGAAAGTATTTCTTTAAAACAATATAAGTAGCTCGTTAAGGACTATAACCCCCCACTCCTCCCCCCCTCCGTTAAAGTAGACTCCACTTAGTTACCCCCCCCCCCCCTTACGTTTAAAATTGTTTCAAACTAAATTATCTGCCCCTAATAGCCGTCACTAAACCCGGCTCTGTTTGTAAACATTTAGAGTGAACCACAGCTCACCAGACATTGTAGGGGTGGGGGTGGTAGGGAGCGCGTTTAAAGCTTGTTTTCTAGCGTCTCCCATAAGAGAATTATATATATAGATAGATGTTTAGGAATAAGATTTCTAACAAAATATAGGCCTAGATCTAGATCTACCATTTTTCTAAAAAAAAAATAATTAAAAGCAAGTTTTCAAGAATTCATACTTAACCTAATTTTTTAATGCGTTAAAATCTTATCCCCAGCGGTGAGTGATATATCAAGTAATCTATGTATTAAAACATATATTTAAAAAAAAAATTAAAAATTATTTTTACTGCGGTCAACGTTTTATCAATCCGTCTGGGTCGCCATATTTAATTGAACCCAGATTTTCCCCAACACTTTCCTTGGACGTGTCTTCACGATTTAAAGCCGTAAAACTGTCCTGATATAGTCAAGACGATCAGATCAAGACACATCATCGCGTCTATAATTTTGATTTTATGGGCGTAAGAAATCTATCAAATCTTTTAGATTAATTTCGTATTGATTTTTTTAAAATTCATGTTATTAAAGTTTTAAATATCAACGTGTTTAACATCGTTTCATGTTGACATGAACTGGATTAAGTGTTTAAATAAATAAATAGATTTGGGTGAGGGTTGTTAATGATGGACACGGGTGCTACATTAGAGGCGTGTTGTTTAGTGGTAGGGTCATGTTGTCGATGCTGGGTTGAGCGGTACTTGTAGACTTGTGGCAATCAGGGCCGACTTATCCATTAGACACCGCAGTGGCATAGCGACCCCTCCGGGCGCCCGGGGACACACTTTCAATTTGGCGCCCCTCCCACATATATTTTTTATATTTATAATTCAAAATAGCAGCTAAAATGAGCTTATTTTGGCACTCGTAGTGTAGGCGCCTGGGGGACATATGTACCCCCCCCCCCCCCGCCCACCTGTCGCTACGCTTCTAAGACACAGAAGGCAATGCGATAAGGTCCTACGGAAGTTAGACAAGGAATTTGTGAAAAAAAGCCATGGTGTTTTCTGCTAAATATATTTTTTTCTTCTGTTTAAATGGAACTGTTACCATGGTTATTGAGGTATAAACATTACGTGATCTGGAATACGAGGAGGGGCGCTGTTTCTTGTTGGGTCTAAGAATACAAAAAAAAAAGTGCCTAGGGTCTACGTAGACCTTAACAAGGCTCCGGGACTAATACTGGGTGTTTGTTGTAAGGCTACTGCTAGGCTAGAATCGGTAGGCGAAAGTAAAGCTAATGTTGGATCAATTATGTTGCAAATGATAAGGTTGGGTTGGCAGTCTAATGCTAGATTAGTGTTGTTAAGCCAAAGCCAGATTTTTTTTTTTTGCCGTTTCTAGACTGGATGGGTGGACACATTTAGCGTAGGGTAAGATGGTCAAAATATAAAGTTAAGTTGATTTATGTTATCGTTAATAGACCGAGATTTTTTTTTTTATTTTTTTTTTTACAAGGGTTGGTTGACCAAAGTTCGGCCGGTTAATATAGCCAAATTTAGACTAGATTAGATTTGATTAATCTAAGTTGTTGTTTTTTTTTTAACCAGCTATACAAGCACCCAGCCCAGACGACCGTCTCGCCTGCCATTAGTGAATGATTTAGCGCGCTTTTAACTTCAGGTCAAAACTGGACATGTTCGCCTCCGCTGTGTAACCCCAGACTACATGATCTAATACTCAATGGCCGGCTCGCGAAATAACAGTTCTAGCCGTAATTGAGCTTAGCCGGGAATATCCGGCTTTAACGACGTTATATGGCCTATAAAAAAATATTAAAATTACTATTTCAAGAAACTGGTAATATGATACGATTGGGTAATGGGGGATTGAAGCTATTAAAGAGGTTTATTCCTCTTTAGTGTACCCGATACTGTGTTTAAACGTAAACATCAGTTGCCACTTAGAAAGAGGATGCGAAGATAACATATTTTTCTGTTGGATAAATTACAAACTGAATGATAAAACCAGATTCTTGAGATGGTTTTATCCTAAGCATTTAATGAAATATTACAAACTAATTGATGAAATCGGCTTCTGGGGATGGTTATACCTCAACCAATTCATGAAATACAACGAAGTTAACACAGTTTATAATTGACCTATGGTCACATCATATTTACCACGCTTGTCATAAGTTATATCAGGTATAAGCAAATCTAAAAAGAAAAGCAGGCTGAAATCGGAGTCAATGGCCTCAATGTCGCATAACCAGTTGACACGCATACTTAATTGTTTCTGGAGGGGACCCCTTCCAACACTAGAATTAAGAACGAAGAAGAAGAAGATTAGGTATAACCACATTAAAAATCTACACGGTTTTAAAACTAGTTATGCTAATTGTAATTATGTTTTAAACGAGTTAATCGTATGATGAACACATGATATATATATATATATATATATATAAATATATATATATATATATATATATATATATATATATATATGTGTGTGTGTGTGTATGTATGTGTGTACGTGTTTGTGTGTGTGTGTGTGTGTGTGTGTGTGTGTGTGTAGGCGGGCATTCCTGTTAGTTAAAACAATAAAAGCACAAAAAAAGAAATATAGATCAAACAAAAAAAAAGTGCGCGAGGTAACTCCAATTATCAGTAACTTTGTTTTTTTCCCCACTATTCGAAAGCACGGAGACGCCCATAAAATAGCCAGATAGCTCGTAATCGGATCTTCTCTGGTCCAAATTTGTTCTAGTTCAGTGGTCGGAAACCTGAGGCCCACGAAGTCGCATTCGGCTCAGACTGAACATTTCCGACCCTGTTCTTTTTTTTGTACTTATGTTAACTTGTAAAATATTTTTTTATGCATTATAATTATGTGTAGTATGTATGGTAATTACGTAATGAATTGATTCAGTGGGTGGAACAATAATCATTGCCTTATTCTGTTAAATAGAATTATATATATATATATATATATATATATATATATATATATATATATATATATATATATATATATATATATATATATATATATATATATATATATATATATATATATATATATATATATATATATATATATATATATATATATATTAATTCCAAACATCTCCAGACCTAACAAATTAATCCAAAACAACTACCCTTGTGCCAATAGATAATATGAACTTTGAGCCCCCTCCCCCTCCACCCTCCTCTAATTTCCCCCCCCCCCCCCCAACTAAAATCATTAACATACCATCACTTATCATTTTTAAGAGGTCGCAAAAATGATAATCGTCACCTAATTCAGAAGGACGGAAAAAAACATTAAAATAATTTCCTCTTCCATATTTTTGTCATTAAAAACAACCCGAATCCATTAGCTTTGAAATTGCATTTTTTTTAAAAATGTTCCGGCAAAACGGAAATGCACAATTTAGCAGATATTTGGTTAATGATTTTTTTTTTTTTTTTGGGGAAGTACGTGGCGATTAACTTCTGCTCTTTGAGCGTCTTCGCTGGTGTAGGCCCAGCCGCAGATCAGCATTAAGCCCTTAGGAAAGTTTTGGACAAAATGGCGGCGACAAAGAAAAATCAATTAAAACCCGATCAAGGCTGAGACTTTTGTGTTGGAGATCTTCAGAGCTGAAAATCATTTTCAGCGCTGGACAGTGGATGGCGGTCTGGGGGACGGTCTGGTGGGTAGTGATCCCCGGGGGACGGTCTGGTGGGTAGTGATCCCCGGGGGACGGTCTGGTGGGTAGTGATCCCCGGGGGATTAGTTACTCGTCGGGACTGGGTGAGAGAGAGAATATCATGCCTTGACACTACAGTCCTCATCTATATGAGTGCTATGTGGTTGCTATAGAAACATCAGGAGGCTAACATGACAAGAGTTTCCACTGATCGGTAATGGTGTGAATATATCTGGATTTAAAATACAAATCAAGAATGATTAAGAAATTATTTAACTTAGTAGCACTGCAGTGAAATTGTAATGTTAAGATTGTGAGAATAGATGCAAATCGTACTGGGATAGCCATGAGCATTGATGTTAGTGACCGTATTAGTTTGAAATCGTCTAGAATGTTACTATGGTTACTGTAATGGTGTGTTATTGACAATCATGAAAATTGCTGTCATGAGATCAAAATATAGAGCATAAATTATGTAAAAATAATTTAAGTAAAGAAAGTCGAAGTAGCAGAACTTATATTTTAAAAACAATATTTAAAAAATAAATCGGTTTTATTATTTTTTTAAAAATTCTTTTGCTTTTCATCTCCAAAATCAATGTCTCTGAATAAAAATAAAAATAATAAATGAACTTCTATTTGAGGTAGCTACGCCTTTTAATAACAAAAATAGTCAAGTATAACATTGGGTTTTAAAAGTACAAACACTGTTCATATATTCATTCGCCTATATTAAAAAAGTACCCAGGGAATCAACATCATTTAATACATTTTCCTACACTAAAGAAGTACTTTTAGGGCTAACAGATAAGCGAGACTATTGTGGCAGAAATCGCCGTAACATCGGCGTCACCAATCTAAGAGAGTGCTTTGCTGTAAAGCTATTTGATTTTTATTGATTCCACCGCATATTATTGAGCAACACAATGGTGTAAGGCGCAGGGGTCTGCAAACTACGGCCCGCGGGCCGAATGCGGCCCGCGAGATCCTCTCATCCGGCCCCCGGAAATCTTTTTGTCCACGGAAGCAAAATGTTGGAAGTTGCTGAGGAAAAATTCAAAACAAATTGTAAATGTAGCATTGGGTGCAAATACCATTGAAGCAAATGTGGCTAGTTGCCCAGCAAATGAACTCCTTAAAGACGTTCATATAAGGGCGGGTGGGTTTCATAAACATTTGCCCAAGGAAGACTTTTCTAATATTAAAACTGTTGCATCAAAGTACCTTAAAAGTTCGGAACAACATACGAACATTTTCAAGAATTAAGTAAGTAAAGAACGATTTGAACCTCAAGTCCCCGACTGTGTTTCTTTCAGACTTTTTCATATATAAATGAAATATTTCGTTGAAGCGGGGGAGGGGGACTCCGCCACCCCGAAGAGATGCCTGGAAGAAACTCTGACCCCCGAACTTATATTTGATAGTTAATTCGGCCCTCGGGCTGAAAAGTTTGGAGACCCCTGGTGTAGGGTTTTCTTAGGGAGTGATGAGCTGAGAGTGATTCTAGACAGACGAACGCACGTACAAGGCATATATGTAGAGGCACATACAAGACAGCTTAATATAATTAACAAATTATTGTCTCTACCGATAAACACGAAATTTTCTTTCCTTATCCCATTAAAGAATCATTTGCTAGCTCCGGCTATTCTCTCAGTGACGTCAGCGCCCTTGGGAGTTGTCAAAACGTGGCTAAATTTGAGAATAAGATCAACGTTAAGTTTTGGGAAATCCCAGAAGATATTTTAAGCGCATCGGGAATACCTGACAGGACACATTTTAAATATAAGATAAATAAAAAACAATAATTTTCTCTTTTCGTTGCAGCTGTTATTGGTGTGACATTAAGGAAATAAAAACCACAAAGAAATGAATCAAATTATTATGCATTTAGCGTGAGTATTGATTAAGATGAATTTGCTTCGTTTTGGATGGAATTTGTATAATTTTAACAGATGTTTTGCAATATGCTTTGTCTCACCTTAATATGTGTGGATACTTGTAAATGTTACCACAGTTGACAATAGATAACACAATATTTTTTATTCACCGATATGTGAAATAGCAAGTGAATCAGCTAATTATTTACCGGAAAAAAAATGTCATTAGAGTGAAGTAAAATTTAAAAGACTTGAAATATTAGTTGAGACTTTCAATTCAGCTTGTTAGCGTTATGATAAGATTAAATAAAAGTAAGTGTACTTCTTTTTGGAAATCGTTGTTGTATTTACACTCCCCCCCTCAACTCCGTTATATCTCTCTAAAGATATAAATTAGAATCTCCCTAAAAGCAATATCTTCTTATTGCTTTATCACTTTTTCCCCCCTCTATAAAACCTGCATTAACTTCCCTTTTTAATTTCTCTTCACTTAACTCCCCTTTTTTTACCCCTATTCTTGTTTATGTTGAGATGCAACTTTGCAGCGTTTTCTGACAATATTTGGCATTGACGCCATTTCTTTGACCCCTGGGGTATCAGGGGTCAGCACTATGTATTCACTCACGTCTTACGGAAAATATACGAGCCAGGAGCATAATTCGCCAAGAGCGTCATTCGCCAGGAGGGTAATTCTCCCACTGGCGAACGTTTTACAGGAGAATTTTAGCATGCCTAGAGCCAATTAATTTCTGCTCTCTAAAAGATTACCTCAAGCAGCACAAGACAACAAAAAATGGACAAAATTATCTCAGACTCGGGTGGGGGGGGGGGGATTTGGGTTGGTGGGGACCAGTGGCGTAGGCAGGGGGGGGTCAGGGGGGGGGGGTCACACCCCCCCCCAATAGATCCCTCGGTATATATATAAAGTATGAGGGGGGTGCAAATCGAAAGTTTGAGGGGGGGGGGTACAAATCGAAAGTTTGAAGGGGGGGGGGTGCAAATCAAAAGTCTGAGGGGGAGGTGCAAATCGAAAGTTTTTCCCCGGGTAAAAATTGGAACCCCTCCCTTGAGACAAGCTTGGCTACGCCACTGGTGGGGGACTGATCGGTGGGTGGGTTGATGAGAACCAGTGGGTTCTCTTACAAAACTGAGAGATTGTTCGTGATCATTTTAAAAAATAAATAAAATACTAGTGTTTTATTTTTTTCAACAAAAAAAAGAAGAGCAACCGGACTTTTTTTTCTTATTACAAATAAAGTATAACTTCAATTGTTCACACAACAAAGTAATAACAAAATACTGTAACGTCTCTGTTGTTAGAGGTTGGTATTCATACAAACATCAAAGGAAAGTTAATCGGTTTTATATTAGCTGACGGTAGCATTTAATTTGTCATTGGGCAGTTCGTTTTTCCCCGTTGTGCATTTTGTACAGCTGAGCTCAATACAAATGGTTTGTGTGGGGATAGTTTTTATAGAGTTCTGTTAAGTTTAGGAATCGTGTTTGTAGAAAGCAGATTTTGGAGTGGACGGCTAGATGTTAGTTACATTTTTTTCTCTATCTAGGGGATTCGGTATACTTTTCGCAGTTTGTGGTTTTGGTGTGATTTCGCGGTTTGTGGATTTTGGTGTAGTTTTCGCACTTTGTGGTTTTTGGTGGGGTTTTCGCAGTTTGTGGTTTTTAGTGTTGTTTTCGCAGTTTGTTGTTTTTAGTGTTGTTTTCGCAGTTTGTGGTTTAGGTGTGATTTTTGCAGTTTAGATTTTGTGTGGTTTTTGCAGTTAGATTTTGGTGTGGGTATGTGGGGATGTGGGGATAAGAACTGACGGTAACCGGGTGACCTAACGGTTTCATTTCTATCCATGTCACATCTTTTGAAGTGAAATTTTTGTGCTTAGGTTTAATTAATTTAATTACGTTTAATTGCAGGAGTAACATTTATTATTCACAAGGTGGGTAAATTAGGGGGCGGGGGACATTAGGCACCGGGTGACATCATTTAGAAGGTGACACCAAAATTGAAAAATTAAAAAATTAATAAAAATCACATAAAACGACATTTCATCCTGCTAAATTGATAAAATGCTAAGCTAAGTAGATTCACATTAAAGGCTAATACACAGGCGGGAAGGGCGTGGTTACTCTAAGTAACCGAACCTGATGACACCAAACCTAATGGTCCATTAGCAGAACATGGCATCAATGCATCAATCAAAGAAATCGATGTAAAAAAAACAAACGCAAAATAAATATTTGAGATAAAAATACCACATTTTTTTCAAAACAAAAGTAATACAATTTAAATTGGAAGTTTTCAAATAATGAGAAGGCATTTCTAGTGCAAGTGATACACCTGAATGATTGTATTTCTACATGATTTACAGCAGTTTGAAAGAAAGATTAACGGTTTAGACGGTTGAGTGGTTCTCAGCTAGCATTATCACGTGCGTCTGTGAGTATGTGAATGAGTGTGTGTGGGCGAGTGAGGGAGACGGGTACAATACTAGTACAATCCTAGTCGAATTTATGTAAGATCTTGGTAAAAGCGTTCAAAACTTGTAAGTAAATAATGTCTAGAAAACAATATAATCCGAATTAGAAAGCAATATTCTAAATTCAATAAAAACAAAATATTTTTAAATAAACTTGTATGAGTCTCAAACATTAATGTTGGAACCTTTGTGCAAGTAATAATAAAAAAAAAACGATCCGGTAGAAAAAAATATATATCCTAATATATTTTTAAAAGTTTCAGCCTCGTTTAGCTCTGAACTCGAGGTTGTAAACTGTATCATCCTGTATTGCAGATAGTGCGGAAAGTGTGACGTCTCCTACAAATTGGCCACTTCATGAAATATTCATCTCGTTTTCGTCAGGAAAAAAAATAACATAATTTAAACTTAAACAGAGGAAGTAGAGCATCGTAAAACTCATAGAATGCATATTGAATTACCGTCATAAAAGCTTAATATAAGTTGACATAAATAGAATTCTCGTGATGTAAACATGGGATTTAAAACATAACAACGCATTCGCGACTTGTAATACAAAGCTATTTCCTAATGAAGTGGCCGCAATAGATCCCCCCTTTAAATTTGATGATGGGTAAGTCAGAATGACCCAGACAAGTGTTAAGAGCTGTAGAGGCTTCTGGTCAACTTGGCATACGAGACTTGCCATGCAGGGCAGTCTCACGAACCGATTTTTACCAGAATCTCAATTGACAGATAAAAAAAAAATCCTACATGGAGAATGATAGCGCACGAATATTTTTTTACCTCAAAGTTGGATTGACAAATATGACAGGCTAATCTTTTCAACGAATCGCATTAAATACCAATTATGTGAAAACATCACGTTTATTAAGATTTACTGATAAGCTTTCATTAATTCTTTAAAAAAAAAGAGAAGACTAATAATAATGTGTATATTCTTTCGCTTAAACAAATTTCCGAATTTAAAAGTTAATGTATTGCATTAAAAACAAAATTGATCATCCCTTCATTTTTAATCGGATCTCTTTTGGATCATGAAATCAACCTTCTTCTGACTTCCTCATAGAAAAGGGAGATAATCTCCGATTGAATGACAAAACGGGGAGACAATTCTTTAAATTACATTTGAATTATTATTTTTTTAATGTCACAGTCCATATTCCTTTTAAAAGTCGGATACCGTTACCATTCGTACCGTGCATCATATCAATAGTAGCCTAACTTTTGTTTGCATGTAGTTGGGGGAAAGGTTAAAATAATTTCTATAAAATTTTAACGCGAGATTTGCTAATCAATGACATTGCTCTATCTTCATCAACTAAAGGGAACCACTGACTTTATACTATATTGCTAAAATAACAAAAATAATACAATAACACTGACAGCGAACATAAACTGAAATAACAACAGCATCGTGTTATTTATAGAGATAAAAGCGGTTATTGCGACACACTTTTGAGTAATTGTTATACTAAATCTATAATAATAAATATAAATACATTATTTATGATCTCGTGAATGTGTATGCTTTAAATAATGCAAGTATCAATTAGCAGCGAGATACAAAATACGAAAGCCATTTTTACTGTTATGTTTTTATTATCTACAGCTTCCAAAACATCCCAAAAAAAAGCAACACAAAAAAAAACAGAATTATATTGTATCTTGTTTGCAACATGTATCTGTGGAAGAGGTATCAATATTTGAATGTACGGAAAAAAAACATTCATTGTTGTTATAGCATTAAAGCAGGCATTCGCATGATTGCGTAACGTTACATGATAAAACGGCAGACGTGTTGATTATTGGGGAAGAAGTGGGGTGTGGTGGCTTGCGACAGTCTTAAAAGACGATGTTTCCAGATATAAACAAAAAACCGCGACAAAAAACAATAGAGGATGAAACAAATTTATATTATCAAGCCGTGTCTAAGATATTGTCTGTGGAATATAGCTGAGCACGATCTGACAATTTAAAACTTCCAAAAAGAACTTCATACAAAATATATCTTCTATATAATGTCAAAAAGAAAGAGAGAAGTTAGCAAACGTTGGGAATATCTAAAAAATTGTTTTGTAGTTGTGTGACATTTTATAAAATTGTGCAACAGCTGCATGAAATCCGAGTTAAAATCTATTACGCGAGAAAAATAACATGTTTTGTAATTTTTTGCAAGAAAAATAACATGTTTTGTAATTTTTTGCAAGAAAAATAACATATTTTGTAATGCAGGCCAGTACAAAAGTCTACCATATCTTGAATGCAAGGTGTAAGACAATTAGCTCCAAGAGGAAAACATCACACGTGTTATAAAATATTTTGTCATGTGAAACACTAGTACTTGTATAAAGGAGAACAGAGTGCTGCACGAATAAGCAGAAGAACGCAAATTTGGATAGTAGACGTTTTCCAATTTTTAATTAGATAGAAATGAATTATTAAAAGTAAACGCATTTTTTTCTGCAAAAAGAATCGCTATACTTTTGTAATAAAATAATTTTAAAAAATGCTTTTATTAAAATTATTCAACAGAGTAATTCATTTGGAATATCGCCTGAATTGGAACTTTTTTTTCTGGTTTGAGCTTCATGCGGTTAAAAAAAAATGAGCAAAAAAAAATAATTGAAAAACAAAAACAAAAACACACAAAAAAAAACAACTTTTTTTTTACTTTGTCAGTTGAGCTCGACAGTTTCAGCGCCAATGTGAGAAATACTAGAATTTTTTTTCTGTTGGTTTCTGTTTATAAACATTTTAACAGCAAGCTACTCGTCTACGTGATGATGACGAAAATATAAACATAAAATTTGTACTCAAAGTTAAACCGCTAAGGACCAACCACCCCCACCTAAAACAGAGACGTCAGATATATCGCTACACTATAAAGGCACTTAAATTGTAAGACTTGATTAAAATGTCGATAGTATCTGAGTGCCTGTTCTGACTGTTCATTATCCTTGTGTCAGTTCACATATTCGTTACAAACACACATACGTTAGCATTTAAACTTATAAAACGACAAGCCATATGACATGTTATTTAGCTATTATTAGAAATGATAAAACAATATAGGGTACTCGTAAAACGCGTTCCATTATCCATCATATAATAGCGTATATCATTCCAATTCTTATGAGAGCGATCGAAGTGGATTATTTATTGCATTACAGGCCAATACAGCTACATTTATTATATGCACAATGCTGTATGCATAATATCGTTACTTAACAATTATTCCTTGGCACATCATAAATGATACATTAGTGACCTTGATAGAAAGCCTTACGGAGGTAAGTAAAAATATGTTTAGAAAGTATTCCGTAAAAGTAAAGTATAATTTCAACCTCAGAGGTTTACGAGTTCGAATCTCGATCAGGACACGGGTATACAGAACGTCCTTACGTCCATCCAGGTCTCATGTACACCTGTTCACTTCGGGAAAGTAAATGCGGCTGGGCATAGTGGTGACCACACCATCCCTTCCTATGCTGAGGTCAATAAATGAACCCTTCTTCATCAGGAATTTAACCTTTGGATCTATAGTTCTAAAAGGGGATCTTTAGTTTTCTTTAATCCTTTTAAGGTTAAAATAAGGACAAGTCCAAAGGGATTGCACTCATATCCCCGGGGTTAAGGAATTCATAACGTAAATCTCGCACAAAGGAGGCGGGCCTTTCCATCTCGGTCGGTCATGCCGAGAAAACTCCATTTTGCTCATCACGTGATAACGATCGTATAGCCTCTCTCCCAAATGTTTATGGCTCCCTGAGTTGTACGTCGTCTCTTATCACGTGTAATCACAGGAAACAATCTCTAAGTGATTGATTCGGAAAGTTTAGTGTAATACAGTTCAACTTTTTTGAATTTTTCACATTCTTTTTCTACCTGGCAATAAAAATGTATAGGGATGGCAAGGTAAAGCGGTGAGCACTAGACTACTAACCCGAAAGTCTTAAGTTCGAATCCGGGTTTAGTCAGTAGATCGTCACCCAGGTTTTGATGGATACCTAACTCACCTTAGGGAAAGGCAGATGGGCATAGTGCTGACCACACTATCCCTTCATATGCCGAGGGCACAGAGACAATTGAACTCGACTTGAACTGGACCGTCAAGTTCGAAAAGTGAACATTAATTAATGAAAATGTTTGTTTATGTGACGTAGAACTACGGTGTGTTCAGCATTATGCTTGAAGGTATTTATTGACACATATTTGAATCGTATGACTATATGAGCAAGATGGGGTAAGGAAACTCACAGACATATTACGATGCCTAGATGTTTTAAAGTACCATTATATATATATATATATATATATATATATATATATATATATATATATATATATATATATATATAATTATATATATATATATATATATATATATATATATATATATATATATATATATATATATATATATATATATACAGAGAGGGAGAGGGGGGGAGAGAGAGAGAGGGTCTAAATGGAATCTGTAACGGTCCCTGTCTAAAGCTTCTAGACTTAACTGACCACAGGTGACATAAAGTTGCCCCCCCCCCCTCCACCCCCACATCTCCAGAAACCAAACCACGTCTGGGTAATGATGATAGACGACGCTAATGTCCCAATCAGATTCGGGCTAACTCGACGGAAATGGCCGTTTGCTTTGATGAGAATTATGTTTTTTGATACATTGACGGCAGACCGTTTTTTGATGCTTATTTTTTTAAAAGTAATTATTGATGCTAAGAGTCTTAGCCCTAACCAGTAGCGTGACAGGGCGAATGCGGTAGTTGAAACAGCGTTTTGTGGGGTTACACCGAATTTTAAAAATCGTAAAACATATTACAAAAACAATGTTTTATCCAGTAAAAATAATGAAATAGCAGAGGTAAAGGTTGGCACCAAGCTATAATGTAAAATGCAATATTGTTGTTTATATCGTGTGTATGTGTGTTTGGGGGGGGGAGGAGGGAAATGGGGTGGTGCTTAACAATCTCAGTTACCGCACCCAGTTTTACAAGGTCCTAGAGACGCCATAGGCTCTAATCATAACACGGAATTTAATTAATGTTTTATACCATATAATTAAACAAAAACAATCAGTGATTACCTTAATGTAATTGAAACAAAAAAAAACGTAAAGACCTGTCTACAGAATTTTAAAACACAATTTAAATAGCATTAACAGCTGTTGTGGAGAGACAGTTTGAACGATTGCATAACTTAAGAAAGACGTTTCATGTCTAATTACGCGAAACAAATAGAATCAAGGTTTTCCCATAAAAACAGAGGCGTCCATAACTCAACCATAATTTTTTACTGGCCAGTTTTCTCATGAATCGTTTAAAGATGGGAGATAACTCATACAGAGCATATGCACTACAACCCTGTCAATATCCCCTGATACATTACTGCACGAATCCGCGGCCCAAGAAAACCAAGGTTTACCCATAATCCGTGTCTGAATTAATAAACGAGCCTTAACGGCGCCATTAGATAAACACGATTCTCTTGAGAGGGAAATCCCGATGATTGTAAATAATAGGGAATTACCGAAACATCCCCTGGAAAATATTGTTGGATTTTTTTTATTATCATGGTGCTATGACCTTGTGGTCAGCGAGGCGGAAGTTGTGCTTGACCGATGCATGAATAAATAAGGTATCCCATTGATGCTGGACATTTACTCTGTGATTCCCCAGACATTTTGTCTGTAAGATTATGCTAGCAATTGATGGTAATAGTCAAGAGGTTTATACAGGGGATTGAGATGTTGTGTATTTTTAGGTCAGGGATATTGGTTGGTTTATTTTCTAGGTAGCGGAGGATTCTTTAAATATATGTATAACAAAAATCATATAGAATCATGAATATCATTCATTTATTGTGTAACTTTGATTTTTTTTCGTAACCTAAAATTAATAATCGCCGTCTTTTTACGACGAAAACTGTATCAACACGAAGCAACACAGCAACAGCTACATGAATCTTTTAAACGTTTGTGTTTACAGCACGTTTATGCTTTTGTCATATTGTTGTGTACCTTAGTTACTGCTGTACAACAATCAGAAACATAACTGTAACAACTCTTCCAAGCATTATTGATCTGGATATTACCGAAAATATATTATTTAAGTGATGTATTGAAAACACACGCACGCGCACACATACATACACATACATCTCTCTCTATATATATATATATACATATATGTTTATGTATATGAGTGATTCAATGGTGCATATAGGTTTATATGGATATTTTGAGTCACTTAATCGCAATCGATCTAAATGTGATTGGCCAAATCTATTAATAGAGTTGCAAGCCTGATGGACTGCTGCTGACCGTAACAGTGAATTACGACTATTGAGTTGTGTGGATTACTGTCATGACTTATCAGATCAGTCCCGCGGACCAATTTCATCGTCTGCTGATTCTGTTCTGGCTCTGTAGGATGGATGGGGGTGGGGTGGTGGTCTGAGGGACTTGAGAATGATAGGGATAAAATTAAAAGAATAAAATATTGATGGATTTAGCGAAGGAAACCGCAAGACGAGTTATCCATGCGTGAGATACAGATCTGCAGGGGGAGAGAATGTATTTGGAAAATAAATTTAAATAAAGCCCAGCAATAAGAGACGTTCTCACGTCATCGCTCTGTCATCTAGTTTTTCTTATTGCTTCATAGCAGGTAAAGTGGGGCTACGGTGTCGGTTGCTTATTCTGTTTTCCGTGAGGCTAGGGTGTCGACTTGTTATTACATATCTGTTATGAGTTGTGATTTTTAAAATCGGACAATAAGGATATATGCCCATAATTCAATAAACGATAGTGTTTTTTTTGGTGTTGCTATATGGCATTCACACATAAAACGGATGGGGGTGGGTGTCGTGTATAAATAATGTCAAGACGTAAGAAAGACATGAAATCTGAGTTCACCCACGGTTTACCCCATGGGACAGTGAACTTGAAAGCTGGTTAAAGCTACCTAAATTACATTTTTCCTACATTTTTCTCTAAATAAAATCATCGTATGAGAGAGTAAAGATGAGGGTAAGAACATTTTCGGATTGAGTCCAGTGAACAGAGTTTAATAACTTAAACTGGATATTAATGTAAAACGCAATATTTTAATTTGATATTGTTAATTTAAAGGAGAGAAATACTTATATGAAAACGTTAAGAGTCAAGCTGGTCGACTAAGGGTCACTGGTTTAATTGAAACACTGCCAGCACTTAGTCTACATGTGATGACATTTAGTTTGATATCTGTCTTCAATAAACTGCTTCCTTTGTTTAGAAAAAACAGAAAAACACGGTACTATATTTCTTCTTCTTCGTTCTTAGTTTTAGTGTTGGACGGGTTTCCCTCCAACACAATTAAGTATACGTGTCAACTGGTTTTGCGCCTTTAGGCCGTTGTGTCCGATTGATTTCAGTCTGGTTTTCGTTTTGGGTAGCCTTTGTCCAACCAAGAACAACCAAGAACTATAAGGCAGCAGTTGTTTGATTTTGGAATTGTCTCTCCTAGAAGAGTTGCTATCCTCAGGTTTCAAGCCTTATCTGCCCGAGGGTTCGAACTCGAGACTTTTCGATTTAGCAACTATTAGCTTTACCGACTCGACTACGCCGACCCCACAACTAGAACAAATTGTGTGATTTGTTTTGATAGTTCTATTCTATAGGTCTAGACTAAATTGTTTGATTTGTTTTGATGCCTAGAAAAAACATGGTACTATATTTTATAACTGGAACAAATGGGTCTATCTTATCTGTCTAGACCGAAAACTATGATCTGTTTTGATGATGTTGTGACATATTTTTAGGAGCTGCGTGTTTAAGTTAGACGTGTCTGAAATAAATGTCAGCAATTACGTTATCAGTCGAGCGATTGTTGAGCCAGTAAACAGAAAACTCTATCTCTTCAACGCCTAAAGTCATCGCTCCTGTAACTACTGGTTTTAAAGTCTTGAAAATAAATCTCCAGATCTTAATAATTTTATATTATAACTTTGATTTTCAGTCGTTTTCGTTCGTGTGTGGTTCTCAAGTTAAACGTTGTTCACAGCAGCGTTCGGATAGAAAAAAACGTATTCATATCTACATTGCAAGTAATAAAAGGCAGTTTCTCTTAAGACCCGAAGGTCCATATCAAAGTAGTAGTTGAATTCTTGTCTCATATTAATAGATGTATTCACCACTTTCTTCTAGCGAGGCAATGTGTATGAAAAATGTCAATGGACATTGCTCCATATCATAGTACAACGCTGTTGAGTTACCGATAGAGCTAACATAATCTTTGACTAACGTTTAGATAATGATCATTTCCTCTAAAAAATATATATATATTATACTCAACCCTAATCCTCCATGTCTCATAGAGTCGAAAAATTTATATCTATAATTATGCTTCCGAGTTCTTAATATAATTATGATGATACAGTGCGTAATATTCTTATAAGAATTTGCGGAGGCTATGATAATATCTTGTAGAGCTACTCAGATATAAAGTTCAGGTTACATAGTATAAGATCTATATTGGCACTGAGGGAGTCCAAAAGAAAGAAAGAATATGAGTGGAGAAAGAGATTTAGAGGAGTGATTTAACGTTCCAAAAAGCCGGATTTTCTAGCCCGGATCATGAATCATGATAAAATGGCTGATCAGCATTTGCTGAAGCTTCGTGAAATAAAAAGGCGTTTTGAAGATAATGATGATGATAATAATGATGATTATACTCGAACATATCAGGCTCTATTGAGACAGTAGCATGATCCATACTCACACATCACACATACTCACACAACACACATACTCACACATCACACATACTCACACATCACACATACTCACACATCACACATACTCACACATCACACATACACATCACACATAAGCACACATCACACATACACATCACACATACTCACACATCACACATACTCACACATCACACATACTTACACATCACACATACTCACACATCACACATACACATCACACATACTCACACATGACGTTGCCGATGAGCCAGATCTCCTCGTAGAAGAACTCCAACAGCGAGGACGGCTGGCAGATGATGAGCACCAACAGATCAGCCACGGAGAGGTTCATGAGGCACAGGTTGGTGGCGGTCTTCATCTCACGGACACACAGCACCACTATGATGACCAGCAGGTTGCCCAGAACACCGACCAGGAACACGAGGATGTTGGCGAATATCACCCAGACCTGTCATAGGATAGATTATGTTGGTGTACGTACAGACATACAATTATCGTTATATATATATATATATATATATATATATATATATATATATATATATATATATATATATATATACATTTTTATACATAAGTAGTCTATTTATATTTTTATGATTTATGTATATATATATATATATATATATATATATATAAATAAAAAATATATATGTATATATATATATATATATATATATATATATATATATATATATATATATATATATATGCATGCTCATACTAATTCACATTTTTTACCTTACCACTATGCACTCAATATTAGATTTCATGCCCCCTTTCTCCATACTGTATTCTCGAATATAAACCAGACCATGTCCACGCTTCCCATTCCAGCCTATTACACATACATTCTGAGACATACCAAACCCAATGTTACAAGCCCTCACTCAGCAATCTCACATCACACGTCCCACACAACCACACCCACACCAATCTTCCTCCGCCATCTTACACATATAACTCCACACCACGCTACCTAATATTGACAACCTCACCCAAATTTACATACGCACACCAAACGCCATATCCACACCCCACACTCTGAGATTACTCACCCTAGTACACACACACCCACACACAACCCCACGTTCCCCAATCCTATAATAGATAGAAATTTACGGGTCGGACGTTCCTCAATGTAAATTATTGCCTTACACGTGTCGGCACGCTCTTACGTGACATCACTACTCACGTTTAGTTGGGCGGGCGATATTCACGCTATTTAGGGCTACATTTGTAGCAATGACAAGCTACATTGGTAGCACTGTCAAGCTACATTTGTAGCAATGTCAGGCTACATTTGTAGCAATGTCAGGCTACATTTGTTGTAATTTCAGGCTATATTTGTAGCAATGTCAGGCTACATTTGTAGCAATGTCAAGCTACATTTGTAGCAATGTCAAGCTACATTTGTAGCAATGTCAGGCTACATTTGTAGCAATTCAGGCTATAGTTTTAGCAATATCAGGCTATATATCGCAGCGTTATTGTAAGATACATTCGCAAAAGCCTGTAAGCTTTTTGAAACTAATCAGACAGTAATATGACGCTTCATTTTGTACCACTATTTTAAGCCACATTTAGTTCCAGAGATTTGGGACTATAGTAAACCTTGCTTTTTTGGTGAGCATTTTTGAGCGCTACAATTTGAGTCGCTATTTTAGGCTATACTTCAAGCCGCTATTTAAGGCCATATTTTTAGGACACATTTTAAGCTGCTATTTTAGGCTAAATTTAAGGCTGTAACGGGTACTCAGTATATCTAGCCAGTTTCAGCTCCCTTTTTTTCGGTCAGTGTATACCATTCGTTGCTGCATTTTTGCCTGCTAAATCAGGTTACTTTTGCCACCCCCAGCCATTTTTGCCTGCTAAATCAGGCTACTTTTGCCACCCCCCAGCCATTTTTGCCTGCTAAATCAGGCTACTTTTGCCACCCCCCAGCCATTTTTGCCTGCTAAATCAGGCTATTTTTGCCACCCCCAGCCATTTTTGCCTGCTAAATCAGGCTACTTTTGCCACCCCCAGCCATTTTTGCCTTCTAAATCAGGCTATTTTTGCCACCCCCAGCCATTTTTGCCTTCTAAATCAGGCTACTTTTGCCACCCCCAGCCATTTTTGCCTGCTAAATCAGGCTATTTTTGCCACCCCCCCCAGCCATTTTTGCCTGCCAAATCAGGCTACTTTTGCCACCCCCAGCTATTTTTGCCTGCCAAATCAGGCTACTTTTGCCACCCCCAGCCATTTTTGCCTGCCAAATCAGGCTACTTTTGCCACCCCCAGCCATTTTTGCCTGCCAAATCAGGCTACTTTTGCCACCCCCAGCCATTTTTGCCTGCCAAATCAGGCTACTTTTGACCCCCCCCCCCTCTGCCATTTTCGTCACATCGGTTTACGTAGATAAGAGCAAATTACTCTTTCACCCTGAATTGGTTTCAATTCCACAGCCAGATAAGCACTTCCGTTTCTCTTGGTTTTGTTGCCAGATAAGCACTTCCGTTTCTGGATTTCATTTCCTGTCCGATGTCTTCCTATTCAACCTTTGACCTCTATTGGATTTGTTTCCTGGGGTTCGCGCGAATGGCATATATGTAAAATTTAAAGCAATTTCCACGCTGTTGCATTGTGGGACATACATTGCACTTCCGGCAAGAGAAAATAAGTACAATTTTTTGAATGAAATGACACATATAGTGCAGATTAGCTAATTAAAAAGTAATTAGTATACAATCTTAATTAGTTAATTGACAAGTAATTATTATACAATCTTTAGATGGTGAGAGATATTCAAGTTTTATGTCGGTGAGTACTCCAAAAAATAAAAATAAAAACTGCTGTCTTGTAGTTTGTTCTTGGGTTGACAAACGCGATGGAAGCGAATCCAAAAAGAAAAGCAGGCTAAAGTAGAAGTCAATGGACCATGCGGCCCATATTATGCTGGCACGTACAACTTAATGGTGTTGGATGAAATCCTCTTCGATACGAAGAAGAGATAGATGTTGAGATGTATGACATTTGAAATGTTTCACGTATTGTAAAAAAAACAACAAGTTTACATTTTGAATTGAATGCTTTGTTTCTGTAAGACTTATGACTATATCCGTTCAACTCATAAGTTGTCAATCACTCTCAATGCTCAATGCTCTGTTTTTATTAGGACCATAGAGGGTTCTACGTTGGCTTCAGTTAAACGATGAGGAGGCGTGGCCTTGCGGTAGAGCGCTGGACTACTAACCAGGAAGTCTCGAGTTTAAATCCGGGTTCGAGCCAGTAGAATCTACTGGAGTCCACCCAGCTCGAAGGGAAAGTAATAAAGGCTGTATTCCAGATGTAATAATATTGTAATTGTTCAGTATTTATTTGGACGACTACATTTTGTTTAAACAACGATTTCTATTTATTTATTTTTATACCCTATGCATATCGGTTGTGTTCATTTTTTAAAAGTTTCCACGCTTTGCTAAACGGGAAATTATGTTCGCCTCAACACATTAATACCCTACACTTTAACGAGAAATCCCGGATTTCATGTTTGCCTCCACACATTAATACCCTACACTTTAAAATACAAAAGGGGGGCGGGGACGGTGGTCCAATCTGTGAGATGGTGGGTGAAGTGAAGAAAAAAAGGGGCACACAACCCATACAAATCTGACCCCGAGACAGAGGGTCCCTGTACGTGTCTGGAACTGCCATTTAATACCCAGACGATCTAAGTATATTGAATGACCCCCCCCCCCCCTGACCCCCACCGCCTATAACATAGATCCCTATTTCCTTCACAAGAGCAGTGTGTTTTTAAACTGTGAGGCGTGTACGCGTGTATGCGAAGGATTCAACAATCCGAATCTAAACACGAAAAGTGAAATATTTTTTTTAATATATTTTTTTTGTTTCTTTTGTAACAGTCATATTTGCTTAGTTCTTTTTTGCACATTCACTTTTAAGTTACGGCCCCAATGGCATAAAACAGGAGGAAAATTTATAGCCTCGCCTGCTTTTGGTTCACTGTAGGGGGATGCAGGCGCAGTCTCTTCTTTAACCTCTACAATGCTAACATGATCAGGAAGTGGACCACGTGGTCCGATTGCGCCACTTGGGTCCCATGGCAACATAATTTTTAACTTTGATACCCAAAGAAACCATGTCTGAGCAGCACGTACCGACAGCCGTGTCAATATAATCATTCAGTTTCTCACCACTGTGGGTCCATCAGTAAACTTCATAGATTAGGCTCTTTTACAGTTTCCCAGATACAACTACTTCACAGCTACAGACTCCATGATAAACTTTGGGTCCATCAGTAAACCTCATGGAGTTGGTTCTCTGATAGTTTCCCAGATACAACTACTTTACAGCTACAGACTCCATGATAAACTGTGGGTCCTTCAGTAAACTTTCATAGTTTAGGGTCTTTTACAGTTTCCCAGATACAACTACTTCACAGCTACAGATTACATGATAAACTGTGGGTCCTTCAGTAAACTTTCATAGTTTAGGGTCTTTTACAGTTTCCCAGATACAACTACTTCACAGCTACAGATTCCATGATAAACTGTGGGTCCATCATTAAACTTCATAGATTTGGCTCTCTGACAGTTTCCCAGATACAACTACTTCACAGCTCCAGACTCCATGATAAATCGCAGTACACCTTAACACAACCTTCTTAAAGCTAAACCACCAATCAATTTATATCTGAGGGATTCACACTGAGCTATTGCGCAAAGACCACGGGTAGCAACGTTCTCTGTATACAACTCTATTGTGCCCTCTGGAAATCCAAATCTCTTCTGCACAACAGATGTCAGCTCTCTGATTCTACACCCATTTACATTGTGTGTACGAGTTGCAAGAATGATAATTTCAGTACACGAACCTCTACACACTTTCTCAAGGTCACGAGTAAAAAATTCGTACAAATCAGCTTTAAAAATTCCATATGAACCAAACTTTTAATGTTTCGATATTTGGGAAGCCATGATTAATGACTTTAGTAAAACGTAGAACTAGAGAAAAATTAAATGGACATGAGCTAGTGCTTGAAGCTGCTCTTCAGCATATGTATATATTAAACAAATAAAGATTAATATTGTTTTGAGTTACTTTTAGTAAGAAGATTTTTTTTAAAAATAATATAAGTATGCATTATTTCTTTTAATACAAATATATCATGTAATTATATTATTATATTTGTTTCTATTTAGTAAGAAATAGTTTTGTTATAAGAAATCTTTTTCTTTCCGTTTAGTAAAACTTGATTTCGAAATATTAATAATGCATTATTTCCCTTTAGTGAGAAAAATCATACGATTGTCTTGTCGTGTGTCCAGACAAATGAAATGACATGAGCTTGTGCGTTATACCAATTCGTCCAGGAAGGACAAATCCAATTAAGGACATTGTCCTTCTGACTAGGACTGATGTTAATTCTTGTTGAAGGCAAAGGTCAAGGAGACTGCAGTAGGCGGCTTGTGTGGATTTTCATGATGCGATTAGACGATGGCAGAGTTTGGTTTTTATCTCAAAGGCAAACAGTATTTCTTTAAGATATTTTTCTCCCCCGATGTTGGGGGGAGGGAGGGGGGGGGGCAACTTGAAAATATCGGGGGGTGGGGAGTACGGACACAGGTAAGAGTATATATTGTCTATATAATTATATTTTTCTTTTTTTGCTAAAGAGGGTGAGGTAGGGGACATGCTGGAGGGGGGGGGGGATACTTATAAAAACTAAAAAAAAAAAACACTTTAAAAACATTAAAAGCCAAGATTAAATTCATCATCGGACCTACTGGGTAAATGTAGAGTAACCAATTGCTGTAACTATACCCATCCGATTTTATATTCCTTCACTGTCAGGTACCCATTAGAGCTGAATCGACTCCGGATAGACCTAACGAAAGTTCGGGAACCAAAGTCTAGGTAGGTAATCATGCGCAAAAGATACACCCAGATTTAGTGTTAAAGAGTGTTTTTTAAAAGTTAAGAAGTCTACACGAATCAACATTACGAATTAATAGACAATACTACACACTTAACAGTTGTTTATAAAGGCTGTTGTTAAATCATTACAATTCTGGACACAATCCATTGAAATTTTAATAATGATTTGAAGAAGTTGGTTAAAATATTTCACCATTGTCCCGATATGTACAGTGCAAAGTAGTAGATCTAACCCACAGAATCTTGTAACTACGTCACTTAGGTGGACTCAGGGCATGCAATTGACTTAATTTTAAGCAGTTTACTAAAATAGTATGTAAGCGTTTACAGATATATTTTTTTCAAGTTACAATAATGTTTTTTATATGATATAATAAAAAAGACCTTGGAATACATTTGAACCAATAGCTCTAGATAAATATTTATCCGATCTGTTAAACAACCCATCTTATAACTATCGACTTATTTCAAGCATTTCACTAAAATATTATGTAAACGTTTACAAATTATTTGTTTCGATTTACGATGTATTCTTTAATATGATATGAGAAAAAAAGACCTAGGAATAGATTTGAATAACTAGCTCTAGATAAATATTTATCCGGTCCGTTAACCCGCCCCTCATAACACTATCATTCGGGTAATGAACACTAATCGAAGCCGGGTCGTGAAGTTTATCATCGATACTCATCGATAACTCGATGAGCGTACAGCGAACACTAATTATGTTACGGGCGACCGCGCTTCGTTTGGGCTCATCAATTGATCGGGAGGGTGAGGGAGTGAAAGTGAAAGAGAATAACGGAGTGTGTGTGAGTGCGTGTGTGTGTATGTGTGTGTGTGCACGGGTGTGCGTAAGTATGTATGTGTGTGTGTGTGTGTGTGTGTGCTAAAGTTAAAGTGAGTGTATCAGACAATATTTATTAGAAAGTCGATTTTGGAATTAAAATGCGACATAGTCAAAGTTAGAGTTTGTGTGTGTGTGTTCGTTTATGTGTGTGCGTGTATGCGTGTTGGCGTGTGTGAGTGTGTGTGTGTCTGTGCGTGTGTGTGTGTGTGTGTGACACTATATACATATGTTCAAAACACGATTCAATTTAATCGCGACCTATTCTAATCGAGAGTGGCAGTGTGTGTGTAAATGTGTGTGAGTGTGTGTGTGTGTGTGTGTGTGCTTGTGTGTATGCGTGCATCTGTAAAAGTGAAAGTGAGTGCTTCAGACAATTCAGGAATATAAAATGCGACATAGTCTAAGTGAGATTGCAAGTATGTATGTGTGAGTGAGTGTGAGTGTGTGTGTAATTGTCTGTGTGTGTACATGTGTGTGTACTTGTGTGTGTATGTGTGGGCATGTGTATGTGTGTGTGCACGTGTGTGTCTAAATCTAGGTCCAATTCTTTTTTTGAGTGACACCAATCGAGAGAGTAAATAAAAATAGGCTGGACAAACCCCTTTTAAAAGCCGAATACCTAATGAGATTAACTCTAGTAATTAAAATACTACATCCGTATTTTTTAAAGATTATTAAAAGAAAATGAAATGAAAAACAATCTGACGTTTCGTTAAACTTAAATCGTTGAATATTATCGCATCTAACGATGTAATTACATTTTTATAAAAGGCTACTTATATAATCACCCAAAGCATTTTTTCCCCAATTGCTTGAAATTATTTTTCTAGCCATGTATGCCCTTAGGAATCCTCAATACATCGTTTTTCTTTAATGCTGTACAAATGATTGATGAACAATTTTAAAGGAAAAACAAAATTGTCTTCACAGCTGTTGTACGCGTCAGGTCCATTTAAATGTAGGCCTATTCGCTAATATTCCTTTTCTTTTGCTTTTCGTTAAGCGTACTTTATTATTGGTATATATATATATATATATATATATATATATATATATATATATATATATATATATATATATATATATATATATATATATATATATATATATATATATACTGTTCGTAATTTGTTTTTCCTTATGAATTGAATGCAAAATACTCTTGTGAACTGAACATACCGATCGCATGACTATAGTCGTAAAGTGATTAATATAATTTACTCTCATATATAAGCACACTATGTATAAATCAGAAAAAAGAAATGACTCACCGTGATGTACATGGGGACGATGATGTCCGTAGCGTTGGTCATGTTGCTGTCGCTATTGTCGATGTTGGCGTTGATCATGTCTCTGAAAGCCATGTCGAAGCTGGAGCTGTTGCCTAGTCCAACGCCCGGCTCGTACTGAAGTCCCACCGACAGGGGCTCGATGGCGCCGAGTTCCCCCATGTTTCCCCCTCCCTCCCACACCTCCCACACCCACGAGTCGCCCCACGGAGCTGGTGCCAAGCGAGGTGTGGCGTCACTAGGGCGAGAGACGAGCGGCCTGGTGGGTGGTGGGGCTGACACGACGAACGGCTGGGGTTTTAATTAAGATGAGGGGTATTGATATTTACAAGGAGTTGTGGGGGTTGGGTTGACGTTTAAGAAAGTGATAGTTGTCACTTTAGATCCAAAAATAAGTAGGTTTAATCACTGTTATATTATATCCATGAAAAGGTGGGTGTTGTCACTTTTACTTTAAATCCAAAAATTTATAGTGTCACATTTGATTTGGAATAGGTAGGTGGTTTAGCTCTTTAGATCTTGAAGGCGAGGTTGTAGTCAATCTACAACAATTGGTGTTAACACTGTCACAGTAGGTGGTGAAAGCAAGGACGTCGTTCTTGCCACATTAGGTTTAAAAACATTTGGCGTCACATTAGGTGGTGAAGGCTAGGGCGATGTTGTTGTCAAATCAGATCTAAAAAGTGGGTGTTATCACGCTGAAAATAGATCCAATCAGAAATGATGTGATTGCTGTCGAAGAAGACGAGATGGGTTGACGGACGTCACTATTACATTAGTGCCCAGAAAATATAGGAAGCGCTACACTTACTTCGATCCATCTACCATTTATATAAACTATTGCGAAATATTTTGCTTTAAAGATATCACAGGCAAAATTGTTTTAAAACAAACTGGTTATATCCAATAGTAACTCCTACAACAAGATTACTGTTAGCGAATGTGTTGTGATGTTGTAGTCAGATTGGGTTGTTGATGCTGTTGATACAGTTTGCAGAATTAACCCATGATAATCACTGTAGTAATGCTGATGCTAAGCCTCATGCCCATGGTCTTTAAAATTCCGATTTGTGACGGTAATTACATTTAATCAGCTGAAAACAAAATTAAAAAATAAATTAAATATAAAGCATTTTATGTTATACGTTTACAGCTAGGGAAAAGAAATTTACACATTAAATTAAACTTCACTAGTATGCGCATTTCATATGTTTAATCAAAGCATTAAAAATATTATACATATTTTATCTACATATATAAAATATGAAAACATGAATAATATAATTAAATACAAAACAAAAAATAAATTACTCTATGTGTTATCAAGTATTGGAACGAATTAGCTCAAATTTCAATTTGTGTTTCCTTGTTTAAAAAACAAAATACATAAAAGTGGAAGCGTTCGTAACCTTAGGTCTATCGGAGACCACATAATCAATAACACCGTACTACCAACACTGTGGCATTCTATGTTGTGCTACAACCGCGTTAGTGTCTTTTTTACTACGTATCATAATAAAATATACATATAGATGGGGGTTGTTCAGAGAGTTTTAGTGCTCGGATTATTTCCCTTGCTAGTATTATTTCCCCATGCTGAAATTATTTCCCCTGTTCGGCGTGTGATAGAAATATAGACAGCGAAATTTCTGAATGCTGGTCTAAACTTGAACAGTATATATATTTTAGTGTGATGAATACGGACATATGCACCGTTTTTAACTTAAATTAGTGGGAAGGTGGGTTTAAGTGGCATCGCAGTACGATCATAGTGAGGTAATAGTCTGATAATGGACACCAGCGAGAAAAGTCTCAAAGGTATTTGAGAGGTGTATAAATTCATTAAAAAATCATGCACATCGTATTTACAATTAATATGGTTATAAAATCCTGCCTGTCTGGTTTTTTTCGGACTTTACTAAAGATTGGATGTATTTGATGTTTATAATATTTTCGGTAACTAAATAAAAATTAAAAAAAAAGCAAAAACAATTTGGTTTCCACGTGTAATGGCGACATAAACATGGCATCCTGCTATTGGATAGGCTGCCATAGATTTTATTGTACACATTGTAAGCTAAAAATAGAAAACTAGGTAATGGGGTTTTAAATTTGCATTGTCATTTAAAAACTTGATCTGCAAAGTTTTGTAAACAAATAGTTATCGATCACTAAGTTACTGTACAGCCAATCAATATTTGTCTTACGAAAGTGAAACATCCGGTTATAACTTAGGCTTGATGAAAATAAATAGAAATGTAGCCTTAAACTCAACAAACTATTTTCAAGTTCTCTGGATTTGCAACTTTTATAGCATTTATTCTAAGAATATAAAATTTCTAAATTAATTTTAGGCTTAAGTTTTTATTTTTTATTTTTTTTTACGGTCTAAATCTAAAAAAACACGTTTTTATTCCATGACAACAACATTATGGAAGGAATCTCGTCAACTCGCTCGCCTCCATTCGCATTAAGACAGTATCTTTACTTTTGAGATTATTTAATGAAACATTATGCTATGTTACTTCGCTTATTTTAAGTTAGTATTTTAGCCATTGTTAACACAATAACTGAATTTGTTTTTCATTTATTATCTGTTATTAGTGTTTATCAATAAAACATTTTACAAAAAAAAAAATAAAAAAAATAAAACGGTTCTTTCATGAGTCCACATGTTCCTTGACTGAATAATCGAGTCAATTTCTGTGTACTTTACCGTTATGGTGAACAGCAAGTGGGATGGGGGGAGGGGGGGGGGTTCGTTTATTCCTGGACCGGTCCACTCTGGCACGCCATTTTGGTGGACAAATTCAGATTTGTAGAAATTAGGACGCCTGGAACTAGGTCAGGAAGAGCCGTTGACTTCTGGGTAATTCTAGCGGATGTGGGAGTTTAAAGATGGTTCTGTGGTGCTAATGGTGTGTGGGGAAGAGTGGGAGGTGTGTGGGGGTGAGGTGGGGGGGGGGTGAGGAAAGTATCAGCAGGAATAGAGTGATGGCAATTATTTTGTTTTATAAATACTGCACTTTGCAGTTCACTTTAGGGCAACGTAATTTTGCTCTTGGGTTTTTTTAGAAATACGACATTCCGTTTCCGAGAGTGTAGAATTAGAGAATTTTGTGTTATGTAAACAATACGTGGTTTTACAGTACCATACCTTATCTAAAACATATCTTACTCTTGTTGTAGTTACAGGAGAAAAACATATCACCATCAACTGCATATAACCTTCTTTCTTTGGTATAATAAAATTTTTTCAGTTGCGATATTTCCTTATTATAGAACTTCTTGACCCACTGTCTCCTTTAACTGAATATCTTAACCCCTCATTGAACCGTACTGCCCACTCCCTCTCGGTATCTTATAACCCCTTTTTGTATAATTGAACAACCACCTACTCATGTCACCGTCCCACCCCCTCGCTCGAATAACTGAACAAATAACCCATGATTCTACCTTACTAATCCCTCTCTCATATAACTGAACCCAACCCGTCATTTATCTTCTTCTTCGTTCTTAATTTTAGTGTTGGAAGGGATGCCCTCCAACACAATTAAGTATACGTGTCAACTGGTTGTTCGCCATTGAGGCCGTTGACTCCGATTTCAGCCTGCTTTTCTTTTTTGGATTTGCTTCTATAGCCTTTGTCCAACCAATAACAAACCACAAAGCAGCAGTTGTTTATAACTGAACCCAACCAGTCATGTTAAGTTACCACCCTTTCCCTCGTATGACTGAACGACCCAACCCTCCATGTTACCATACTCCCCCTCACTCTTACAATTGAACAACAAAACCCCTCATTCAACCTTACAAACCCCTCCCTCACATAACTGAACCCAAACCCTCATGTTAAGTTACCACCCCTTCCCTCGTATAACTAACAATCCAACCCTCCATGTTACCATAATACCCACTACCTCACACCACTACCCCTTTGACCCATTCCCTCCAATAACATAATGACACTCTGTCCACTGCACTCAAACGACCCACTCCCACCAATAAAATAATGCCCTAAAAGTGTTACACTCTCCCTCTATCTCCCCCCCCCCTCTCATCTTTCTCTCTCTCTCTCTCTCTCTCTGATGACTAAATGCCCCACATCTAGTGTCTTAAACCCACGATCCATATCTTCCTTTAAAGCAGTGACCTCTTTCTTTCAGCCGAATGACCTCCTTGCTTCCATAAACCAAATGTCAATCACTAAACCAATGTAGCCAACAAAACCCTCAACAAGCCTTATGTATATTTGCTCTCGGAAATTCTCAACATTTTATGGATGGTCGCGACCGGTACAAAAATCACACTCAAGAAATTCCAATATCTCAAATGTCGCAGAATGCAAGGCTTCAGTAGATTAGTACCAAATTAGTTCCACCCCACCTCCCCAACCCCCACTCCACAAACACACCAACATGCCACTGTATCAAGAGTAATTATGTGTAACTTCTTTATTACATCAATATCATTTACCGACAAACACTCTTATAGATATAAGTGCGAGTGGACTAAACTGACCACTAGTGAATTTTCCTAATGGATATTTTATTTCAGGTGAAATAAAGGTGAAATATGGATATCAGACGGATCCGGAAAAAAAGAATCCATTCCAAGAAAATGTCCTTTCATCTCGAATATTTTGTTACATTTTTAATCTAATGAGGTTTAACAAAGTATGATATTTCTTGTTTCTTTGGTGGTGGTGGCTATTTCAAGGAGCCTAAAGTTTGACATTATTTTAATTAATCCGCCCTCACACTTTCTTTCTGTCTACCCTCTTTACCCCTCTACTCTTACCATCTCTGACTCATCTCCCTCTTAGCCCTCCCTCAAATTCTCTCTAGGTCACACCCACTCATGTACGCCTTTCTCTCTCTCTCTCTCTCTCTCTCTCTCTCTCTCTTTCTCTCTCCATCTCTATACGTTATCACCTCATGCCATAGAAAATTTAGGAAATTTCTTCCATTCAAGGAAGTACCGATATTTATGAAGTATCGTTATCAAGGAAGTGTGAATATCA
This sequence comes from Physella acuta, assembly GCF_028476545.2. Taxonomy (NCBI): domain Eukaryota; kingdom Metazoa; phylum Mollusca; class Gastropoda; family Physidae; genus Physella; species Physella acuta. The sequence goes on along the minus strand of NW_026732592.1, from coordinate 216,809 downwards.
AAGAGGTATCGACGTATAAAGGAAATAGCGATATAAAGGAAGTACCAATATCAAGGACGTACTGATAATAAGGAAGTACCAATTTCGTTGAAGTATCTACACCAGAAAGTACCGATATCAGGGAAGTAGGCCCCTACCAATATTAAGGACGTACCCATTTCGTTGAAGTATCGAAACCAGAAAGTACCTATATCGAAGAAGTATCAATATCAAGGAAGTACCGATATAGAGGAAAATACGCTGTGAAAAAAGGGGTGGTGGAGGAAGGCGGACGGCAATTCCGACGAATGTGATGTCCAGTCCACAAAAATCCAATCGCATGACGTCACCACAGGCTTCGTGTCAACTTGACCCGCCTAGGGATCTTTTGAGTCTTCATCGAAACTTGAATGGGTTTTCGGGTCATTTTTACATACAGGCAGTGTAGCTGTATGTAGACTCTGTAATAGTGTATCCAAACATATATGCGCATTGAGACATTACTGGTGCAATTATAGATCTAGGCTTCTTTAGTTACCAGTAGTGTGGCTATAGATCTAGTACATTTAGTCTACTTTCAGCACTGATAAAATTACGTTTACATTTTTTTCCTTGTTCAAACCGCGATCTAACTTGTCGAACAGATCATGTACATAATTCAAATTTAAATGTTGATTCAAGAGGTCGTTAACTTAATTCCTCAGACATTTAATTACACTTGTAAAAAGATTCCTAAAAATCCGATCAATGGGTTTTAATTTTTTGGCAATTAATTTCATATTACAACTAGCGTTAATTCGGTCTAATGAGTGATAGTTCACTTTTATTTCATCAGGGGAATGAACTCCGTTGTTTTTTAACACGTTTTTATTAACTCAGCTTCGCGTGGATGTGTTTGTTGTTAAAATTGACATCGAAAATTAGCCCACTTCTGATTGCTCTATAGATCTGAAATTTGGCATGCAGGTTACTTTCGCCTAACAATTTCAGATGCAATCATAAAAACTAGCAATTAGAGACCGTAATTAGCTTAATTTAATTACGCCCAAAGGACCATAAAATTGAGGACATGATTTCTAAAGATACCGACAAGACTGGAGGCTTGTTGACACAGTTACTTCGGCCCCAATCGATGTGAGCGCGCTGGCCGTGATCGTATAGTGGTTAGTACTTCGCGTTGTGGCCGCGACAACCCAGGTTCGAATCCTGGTCGCTCAAGATTTTTTTAGTCCGTGTATTTATAAACACTTAGTCAATTCATACTTAATCAAGTCATTAGATAAAGTAGAAAATAAACTATATAAAAAACTTTTTTAAAAACCACGTTTTTCATGTGTAGCAACGGACTAAAAAGGAGAAAATAAAATACTTAAAAAAAACTTTTTAAAAAACCACGTTTTTCTTGTGGACTAAAAAGTAGAAAATAACTATTTACATACATTTGATGACAAAAAACGTGGGTCGGGCAGATGGGTCGGGAAATTTGATGGTGAACGTACCCACGTTTTTTGTCATCAAATGTATGTAAATAGTTATTTTCTACTTTTTAGTCCACAAGAAAAACGTGGTTTTTTAAAAAGTTTTTTTTAAGTATTTTATTTTAAGCGTGACTTTACTTGATTGATAACTATTTAAAGTTGTGGATAAATTTATTTTAAGCAGTCTCTTAACTTAACTTTGTAAGAAAGTTAAGAAAAGAAAGAAAAAAATAACAATGTAATAAATTAAATTTTAAATGAAACACATTGACACTACATCTATCTACAGTCTGTAGAGCACATTTAATATCCAAGTGTCCGAGGAAAATCTAAAAAAATAAATAAAATAAAAACTTCAATATAGGGGATTGTATATTATGTTGCTACTGCGAAGAGCATTTTTATAGTAGTGCTGTGTATAATACTTTAGCATAACCAATGTTTCTATAGTGCAATATATGCTCCTAAAGTGCACGCTACCATAGTGCATAATATGCTCCTATGATGCGGTTGAAGTAACTATGGGAAAGAATATAAGATGCTAAAACGGATTTTGTTCAAAATATAAGTCTTTTTCTTCACGTAAATAAACCTATTTAATATTGTGAAACTGTTAACGTAATTGTAATGTTTTAATAAGTTATCCTTTTAGACATAACAGTCAATTGGGTAGATGCAGGGGCGTAGCGAGGGGGGGGGGCGGGGGGTGCGGATCGCACCGGGTGACACCATTTAGGGGGGTGACACCAAGGCAAAAAATAGAAAAATATATAGAAAAAAACTCGAGGGGGGGGGGGGTGCAAATCGAAAGTTTGAGGGGGGGTGCAAATCGAAAACTCAAGGGGGGGTGCAAATCGAAAGTTTGAGGGGGGGTGCAAATCGAAAACTCGAGGGGGGGGGTGCAAATCGAAAATTTGAAAGTTTGTCCCTGGGAAGGGTCTCTATGCCTCTGAGGGGGTGACACCATTAAGTGCCGCACCGGGTGACACCCGACCTCGCTACGCCACTGGGTAGATGAAGTAGTTAATCTGTTTCTGTGACCATTGCATATGAAGGGATAGCGTTGTCAGTAGTATTTTCAGCCACTTTTACTTTCCCTAATGTTAATCAGATATCCATCAAGTATTATTGCCATTGATCTCCCAAAGATCTGAACTCCAAACATACAGGTAAGCAATAGAGCGCTCTACTCTCCAGCCACATCATCCCGTGTGTCTTATTAACAATCCATAAAATCAATATAATACTTCTACCTATTGAGTTCACCGAAGCCAGTTTTGTTGTAAGTATCGAGACGACAAACATGCGTTTACCATCTCAAAAACCTTGCTTCTCGAACTAGTTGAAACACTTACCTACAAACAAGTTTAACAAGTGTATGACGTTTCGCTAATTAACCGTTTCAATCTAATTAGACGACTAATGTAAACATAAATATTTTTTCTAATTTCTGTCGATTGGCCACGCCACTCCTCCACGCCGCACTAATTAAAGTATTCAACTAACACGCTCACCTGTAAATTAAAAACTTAATTAACTGATCCCGCCACGTTACCCAATTTTCCGCATCGCTGATCAGGTGTTTTGTTTTTTCAACATCATGACATCAAACGTTCGAGAGTATTTCAAAAAACAAACTCTTGCTGCACCGGCTTGTTAAGATGGCAAATGATTTGTTGATACTAGCGCCTTATACACAGTCAGATCCCCCCTCCCCTCTTCCTTTTTACAAGCTTTTATATAATTTACTTGACGACCTCCTTTTTTCATTCCATGGTCAACTTTCAAATTGTATTTGCGTCAAATGAAACGTTCAGTAACATTTACAATGCTCCATCCTTCACTCCCCCACCCACCTGTTCAACCCTTCCCCATCCACCGACTCGTTCAACCCTTTCCCCATCCACCGACCTGTTCAAAGCTTCCCACTCAACCCACCTGTTCAATCCTTCGTCATCCACCCACCTGTACAAACCTTTAACCTACACCCAACCTACTCACCTTCAACTCTGCCCACCTGTTTGGACCGTCCCCATACACTCAGTGGCGAAGCAAGGGGGAGGGTTGGGGGGTGCGGACCGCACCGGGTGACACCATTTAGGGGGTGACACCAAGGCAAAAAATAGCAAAATATATATAGAAAAATGATAATTCCACTTAATTAAGTGATTAATTCGAGTGTTAAAAAGTCTTTTAAGAGCAAAATATGACAAATCCCGACAAGGGTGGAGTGGGGGTGCAAATTGAAAGTTTGAGGAGAAGGATGCAAATCGAAAATTGAAAGTTTGTCCCCGGGCGCCGGGAAGGGTCGCTACGCCTCTGGGGGGTAACACCATTAAGTGCCGCACCGGGTTACACCCGCCCTCGCTACGCCACTGCATACACTCAACCTACACAAACCTTCCCCATCAACCCACCTATTCTAACCTTCTCACTCCCACCCCTCTCCATATAACCCAACCTACCATTCTCCCCCAACCCCAAACACGTTCAATCCTCCCAATCCCCTCGCCCCCGTCGACCCTCCCTCGAGTTGTAACTTATTAAACTAATTAACCAGCACGTGAGGCTCACGAAGATGAGCAGTGCAGGCGGCAGACGTTTGCCCCTCAGGCACGTGCGAATTTCACCCTCCACTACATTTTTTATGACGACACAGCTCTCAATTCCAGACCTGGTCTTGTCAATGTTCACGGGGCCTGTACTTTACTGTGTCGTTTTTTTTTTTACAAAGACCCACGTCAACTATTTAAATAATTAAGCATCGGCTAGATTCTCATCATATAACAGTTTTTTTTAGATTAAGCTTAAAGACGTATCACATTAATAGTGCTACAATAGTGCTAAATCGTAATACTCTTGACTTGTTTAAACCCCTGATAAAATAATGTACGAAAATAAACTTTCAAAAGTTCGGCTGACAGTGACCACCAGTCTTTCTTCCAGACTTTTTTCTCTGGAATGGGGGGGGGGGGGGGTGGGGAGACTAGATATTTTCGGGGGGGGGGGAGACTGTTAAAATTATATTTTCTATGTAAGTTCCATTTCGTTCAGGAAGGGGGCGGTAGACTTTTTTAACACACATCAAGACATTCTCTAGGATGTCGTGGCCTAGCAGTAAACCGCTAGGCTGCTAACCCGATTGTCTCGAGTTCGAATCCGGGTTTAAATCAGTGGAACTCGCGTAAAGAAAAGTAAAAAAAGGCTGGGCAAAGTGCTGGGCAAAGTGCTGACCACATTATCCCTTCATTACCGAGGTCAAGAAACAAGAACTCTATTTCATCTGCCCAATGGATCGCTAGGTCTAAAGAGGAATCTTAAGACATCATCTACTTTAAAAGTTTTCCTGTTATTTATTCCCTCAGAAAATATTGATTTAGTGGGTTTGTTAGTTGAATCTCACATCTAAGAGCTTGAAGCACTGCTCATTTTCCAACCATCAAATGGTGTATTTAAGGCTTATTATTTCTGTAGGCTTAATGAAGGACATTCATTATGGCTTTGTAGAGTGATCTACTACTAGCATTCACTAGCTGTATGTAGTATTAGTCAGCTACATCTGGCTTAAGCTAGTCACATCTAGTACAGTGATTCTTAACCAACTGTAGGTACCCAACCCCACCAGTTTTACATAAGCATTCACCGAACCCTTCTTAATAATACTATCGTCCGCACTAACTAAATCGGATCGTGAATTATGAATCGGGTGTGTGTCTTGACCTCCGCCTAATCCCTGAGACTGACTCACCGAACACTGGGGTTCGATTGAACACAGGTTTAGAACCACTGATCTAAATAAAAATAAGCTGGTGGAAATTCCTGTAGTGTCATACCGTTGCATATAGGGATTAGTTTTTTCCATGTATGAACCGGTCGCTGTACTTAGCTTGCATACACCTTGTGCAGCAATAAAACGATACAGGTGTCGTCGCGCCAGATGGGAGTGTACGTCACGTGCGATCAAAGGTAACAGGTGTTGTTTTAAGTTCAGACAGCTCGACCCCCCCCCACCCCCCTCCCCCACCCCACACACACACAGACACCATGGTCAAGCGGTAGAGACCACGACTGATAACCCGAGAGTCTCGAGTTCGGATGTTAGGTTCGAGTCCATAGGACAGCACTGAGCCCATCCAGTTTTGATGAATACCAGATTCACGTTAGTGAATTGAGACGATACTATCCGTTGATTATACCGAGGGTATTGGTTAACTCTACGTCTTCTGCTCCATGAAACACTATATTCAAAAGGTTAACAACTAACCACTACCTTCTCACAATATCAATAATCTGCCCATTTCAACTTGAACCATAAAAATGTGTCTAAACACAACCAGAATTTCTTTCAGGGATCTCTTCGGACCCCCCCCCCCCCGATCCCCCTAAGAAAGTCTACGCCCCCCCCCCCCCCCCAAAAAAAAAACTACATGGAATTTAGCTAGAAAAGATATACTTTTGCCGTTGTCCGCTCCCAGAAAGTATCAAATGGACCCCCGGAGAAAAAAGTCTGGAAAAAACACTGAACACAACGATATTGTTTTTAACATTACGTGTTCATAAACATACACACATACCTTTCAAGCTACTGTACCCGTTTGATCTCACGTTTCATCTTTATCGATCTACAAATCGATCATCCTGCACTTATTTTCATCCACCCCTATCGCGCAGCTATATCTACACCACCCAATCGAGCGCCCTGAAACGCCCTAATCACACAATTAATTGCAGGCCATCTAAAGAGCTCTTGCAAGTAATTGATTCATGCGCCCAGATTTTTACAACGCATCAATTTAGACGTAAGCTTGTAGTTTTTCTAAGATTTTATCTGTATCTTACAACGTAAGCTGCAAAGTACGCAGTGTTTCTTTCAGACTTTTTCTCGAGAGCACTTGAAATTTTCTGGGGGCGGGGGGGGGGGGGGGGGGACGACGACCAAATTTTCCGGAAGGGGAGGGGGCGAAGAGATGCATGAAAGAAACTGAAAGTACGCTTTTCAGACTAGTTGATTGTTTTTGTCAGATGTAGTAGAGTTTATCTGATACCGCAGTTATCATTATACGGAAATATTTATGTCAGGGAAATGTCAAATTACCTCAGATTGACGTATCCACATAGTCAGTGATTACAAAATACGCAGAGGAAAACTGCAAAACAAGACTACTGCGCTGAAAATGTGCCCAATGGAATTATATCTTAATCGAACACCTATAGAAGTCAGCAAATAATGAAAACATAGACATTGAAGCATAATTTAAAAAGCTTTTTCCACACATATGAGCATTGAAACTGTATTTATATAATTAGTTTGTATTTGCGCATTTTTCCGTTTGCGCAATTTTCTGAAAACGACCGTGTCAACTAATGTTGGTAAATCTCAAGGCGAGAGAAGCGAACCCATAGATGTGAGGTATCAGTCGATTGCCCTCGCGCTTAACCAAAGATTCCAAATTCCTTATATGACATTATTCGCACTCACAAAATAATTTTAAATTACGAAACGTAGTCCTAATAAGACAAATTAAAATCTGAAATCAAAACAATATGTTTTTAAGATGAAAAAAAAATCCAATAACAATTTTTGACAGTACGTTCTAGGGTAAAAATTAAAATCCATTATATTTCTAGTTAATTAAACGACAGTCTAGATTATATTCGAAATGTTAAGTACACAAAAGAACATACATATTCGGATTTTAAATGTCAAAATTAAATTATTAGTTCGGTGTTCATACTACAACAGAGTACTAGGAAATCATAAGGCGAATTGGTTTGAGGGCAGAATGGGGTGGGTCTTTGAGTTCTGTACAATTATCAGGTAATATTTTCGGCATCATTTTTCTTCATTTGGCACTCATTTTAATATTATTAAAAACATAGTTTGATTCTACCGGTTTAGTTAACATTAGAAAAGGGATATTTTGTATTAAGTTAAAACAAAATATACTTTTTATACTTTATGAAAAAAATATATATTACGGAAAGATTTAAAAAAAAAAAGTATTTATAAGTATATATATATATATATATATATATATATATATATATATATATATATATATATATATATATATATATATATATATATATATATATATATTTTAATCTCATTGTAAGATGAATAACCCCACTGATCGTCACAATAATCCAGGCCCCCATCCCCCATGGTCAAGCATTGTGGCAAAAAGCCAGACCCCCACCCCTAAAATGACATCGCACTTAGGCTATATACCCACACCCAGTCTTACCTGACCCTCACAAATTAAAGGTTTTTTTTTAGGGGAGGGGGGTGTAAAAGTATTTTCCGCGCTGTGTATTTATCCATTTCTATTACAATTTATTCAAACGTCTTTTTAAAACGCCAAATTATCGGCTAAAATTCAGATTCTAAAATTACTTCTGAAAATGCAAAACTTTCATCATCATCACCCCCCCCCCCCCCCCCCCTCACCTTCACCACCGTTCTTACTTAGGAGAGTGCAAGACCCCTTACATCAGACATCACATATTGTGTTGCAAACATATCAAATTAAAAACGAAAATATGCATGTAAAACTCACAACCTACTTCTACTAAATTAAGTTTCACAATCTTAGGTTCAACATTTGCATGTGTTCGTTGCCCCTAATACGCTTAGCGTTAACTTTTTTTTCTTAAATTCCACGCATGCGCAATCAATCCTTTTCATTTTCCGGTTGGATACATTTTTGTTGGTCCACTTGAACAGGTACACGGCTGATTGGATAAAGAAAACAGTTTATTTTTAGAAATGAGTTCATATCCGTTGAGCTTTCAAACTTCCGGTGTGGGAGTTGATAATCTTGGGATACGCCAAGTGTCGTGTCAGAACTCCGTTTCATTGCCAGATAATCCTCTCTTTCAGCTGCGTTAATTCGTGCCAGATTTTTTTTCAGATCTAGAAGTGATTGGAAGTGGCGGTAGAGAAAGGGAGACAAATCCCCGAACAAATTCAAGCAGTTGCCGTTTTTACGTTGCTGATTTTCACAATGTAATGTTGTTTATTTTTTTTTATTATAATAAGTTTACAACTACCATATTAACAATGAACTCAGCATACATATTATTTGCTAACTTAATTGGTAATAAAAATTCGACAATAAGTAGATCTCTAAGAGACTATAATAGTTTAGCTCGCAGTTTAGCTATAGCGTTAAAGGTGACGCAAGGCCTAGACTAGCTCTGACACTAGCCTTGATCAACAATTTCATTCTCCACTCATTTCTCAACTTAACCGTTATATATAGATATATATATGTATATATATATATATATATATATATATATATATATATATATATATATATATATATATATATATATATATATATATATATCGTGAAGGCGTTTTTATAAAAAAAACTTATCATGACCTACCAGAGTATATTTCAGATTTACTTTCACAAATATTTATCCGACTTATCCTAGGCTTACAATTCGGCCAGATATTTTTCTTCGTCTCGCTAGTTTTTTTCTTTTACTTTCTGGCACATCGCTTCCATCATCCTGTCTTTTCTCAGATGAGTCTGCATGATGGCAATGACGTAAGAGAGATTCATCAAAGGGACCAGCGCTCCTACAAAATTTATGTCAGGTTTTTTCTTCTTCCAGAATTGGCATCCCGCTTCTTTACTGTCGTATATGATATCCATTTTATAATAAGTGGTGCGAAATAAAATTTATCTGAAACTTTTTTTACTTTATTAACGGTCAGTTTTAAAGTTTAACATGAAACAGAAATCTCACCAAGTATTAACTTTTAAAACACGATGTGTGAGATTAACTCAAAAACGAATTTTAATTAATTTTTTTTTGGGGGGGGGGGGAGGGGGGTTAACGGCCTATTTTAAACATTCATACGTAACAGCCATTTCAACACGTATTAATTTAAAAACAAGATGTATGAGTTTAACTCAAAGCTAAAAAAAAATTCCCTTTTTCAAACCTGGCGGTCCAAGGAGCAAGCGACGGTGTGGCTTAGCTGTAGAGCGCTTGTTTGCTAACAATTCTCGACTTCGAATCCCGGTTCAAGCCAGTAAAAAGTCCCAGAGTCCACACAACTCTAATGGGTGACTAAGTCACGTTAGGGAGAGTAAAAGCGGCTGGGCATAGTGCTGACCTCACTATCCCTTCATATGCTGAAGCAGAGTTTCTTCTAGGCATCTCTCGGATCGGGCTTCACCCCCCCCCCCCTTCTCTGATGAAAGTCTACCGCACCCCCCTCCCCCCTAACGAAATGAAATTGATATAGAAAATATATACTTTTAACAGTATCCGCCCCCCTCGGAAATTTTAGTCCGTCCTCAGTCCCCCCAAACCCCCCCCCCCCCCGTCACGGAGAAAAAAGTCTGGGAGAAACACTGTTCTGTAGTCACAGAAACACGCTAAAACTGAAATACTTAATTTCCTTTAATCTGCGCGTCATGGCCTGGATTCCCAACCCACCTGCGGCCTGGGTACAAGACTACAGGTATGCTGAACGTTATCGCAGACAGGTGCGACTAATGAGGCGTGTTCTAAGAAAGACAAACACAGTTCAAGCAATCTCCTGATTAGCGTTCCACTCTCATTTTATGGCGTCGCTGCTTGTAAGAGGTGTTAAACCATGCTTGATCTTGGGTTAGTGTTAGAGTTAGAACGATGTTAAGATCTGGAAGCATTTTTTTTCTTGTTACTTTTATCAAAGCAGTTCGATTGTTTGTTCAAAAATTGAGTAGGTTTCTTTATTCCTTGTCTAGCATTAGTTTTCTTTTGATCTCTCTCTTAAGATCTTTGGTAAATATTTTACGGGTGTTAATGTTGTTCAAAAGAAAAAAATAAAATTTCTGAATTTTTCAGGTATGAAAATGTGTAATTCAAAATTTCTTTTCAAGCCTGGATCGTTTCCTTGTCTATGAGGGATTTTTTTTTTAATTTTTTTTTTTTACAAAAACTATCTAAATCCTAAACAATAATAAGAAAAAGAGATACTAATTTATCATTAGATATGAAAGGCCTTTTTACAGTCATAATTATTATACCGCGTTACACTTGCTAAATGTATACTATACATGTCTAAAAAAACAACTTCGCAATGAGAAAGTATACATGTTACGATAAAATTAAATTATTCTTGAGTTTTATTTTCTAGACATGTTGCTAGTGTAAACGCGGTGTTAGTATTTTAAAATGTCAATGTAGACTATACAAATCATGGTTGCGCAGTAGCTTATCGATATACGTCCTCGATTCAAAAAAAATAATTTACTTTTTAAACGAAAACAAAGCTTATTACAGAATTGACGCGGTTTTCCTAGGGTGATTTTTCTTATCAAGGAGAGATTGCGTATAATGCAAAGTTTACACTATTTTTAACGATAAAAATTGTTTACAAATTTAGAGTTCTCAATTTGTAAACTTTAACAAGTACAGACTAAAAGTTATATAGTTTTTTCGTTGTAGAAAATACTAGGTTAATTCAGTTAAACTTCAAAATCGACGTGATTGTTTGAATTTCTTTTAAATAGTGCAACAAGCTAACTATTTCATCAAAGTTTTAAATACTAGTAATTATTTTTGGCACTTCCTTCATTAAAATATTTTAATGACAGTAAAATTCGGGTTTTTCCAATACGTCATCACCATAAACCAAACCTTGACCACTCATTAGGGTTATAAATCTAGCATTTTTCTTCTATACACTAGCCTCCCCTAGCTAATATTCCTAGAGTGCTCGAACGTTAGCTCTCTGAGTTTGTTGAAGGTCATGTAATGCTTCGTCAATGTGTTGTGAGGGAGGGGGGTGGAGGGGAGGGGTCTGGCAACTGAGAGGTCTAAAACAGGGTGAAAACGTCAAGGCGATAGTGTTATGGTGTCCAATGATATTAAAGGTACTTTTAGAAACAAGGTTTATATGGAAACGTGTTGACGCGAGATGGGTAGAGGTGGGCAGAGGAGAAATGTGTAGGCTTTCATACAGGGTAGATAATTGAGCTGCCTCTCTGAGGTGGCGCAGCTATACACTTCAGCATGTTAGGGTGCAATCCTTATTGAACAGCCACCCTTACACAAACACACACACATACACGCACACAAACATACACATACATGACATAAGAAATTTCTAGTTCTCACCCACAACCCCTCCCCCTCCCCCATTCACCAGCTCTACTCTCCTATCAACTACACTCTTAGCCAAATCTAAAGTTTGTTTTCCCATCATTTTAATCTTAGAAAGGAAAATACATTTTCTTTATACACATTTTCTTAATCGCCGTATTTGCTGAATCACATACTGACCGTCACTAAAGTCAGAAACCCAATACTATTGTTGTCATGTATAGATAACAGCCGAAGAAGATGTAAACCTATCTGAAGTGTAGATGAAACTTACTGTAGGAAGGTGGATTATTGATATAATTTTATATTCGTAAATTTGACATGTAAGTGTAAGCATGCGCGACTAATGATGGAAAATATAGGTGTGAGATGCGACGCATGCGACTAATGCGACGCATGCATGTTTTACGTATACATTATGAATATTTCTATGTATTTTATAAATGGCTCCTGCTATTTGTGAAAACGTTTGAAGATTTAGACGAAAATGATAGACAGAGAGAGAGAAACAAAGACAGAGAGAAAGGAGACAGAGCGAATATAGACTGAGACAGGCACACAAAAAAACATAGATGTTGAGAGGGCGAGAGATAATTTGCGATAGATTGAGAGAAAAAAAAATGCAGAAACTGAATGTGAAAAAAAGATTAGAAGAGAACTCATTTCAGTGCTGCTATCTAGCCCGTGGGACACCCAGCGCCCAGAGACTACCTTGACCTTGATGCACGTGCTGAGGATGACGTTGAGAGCCTGACACCCGGGATGATCAACGATAATATATCACGGCTGGACGGCAAGGTCCAAGCAATCCGAGCCTCGTTCTCGGACTTGATTTATTGAAAGAAATCAAGCTTTATTTATTGGTTGGCTGTGCTTTGTTGTGTGATGAGCTACCATTGGTTGGAAGGTCAGAACGCAAATAGAGTAGAGAAGTTGGCAAAACATTGGTGCTTTGTGCTTGTTTTATATAAAATAAAATGGATTTTGAATAGGATTGAACATGTATGATATGACATTGAAAGATCAAATAATGTATATAATGTGTGCACACAATTAGCTAAACAATGTTCACTTGACTAACTTAAGCTGACCAATACACTAACGCATACCATACAGTGACACGCATCTCTAAATCCATGCAAGTATTTGCAGCAATGCACACAAAAAAACTTGGCGATCGAAGAAAATCACCTCCAACACTAAATGCAGACTTTTAAAAAGTAATGTCCTTAGCGTCTTACTGTATGGCAACGAATGCTGGAAAGTAACAACCGCCACCAGCAGATCACTGGACTCTTTCCAAACTAAATGCTTGTGAAGAGAAATATATCCACGTTTCTAACAATGATAGATTATTAGGAGAGATAGAAATGGAAGCCAAATAATTGGAAAGAAAAGAAGATGGCGTAGGATGGGGCACGACTAAGAATGAATCCAGATGATATCTCAAGAATGGCGTTAAACTCGACGTTCAAGGAAAATAAAATAGGTACGGCAAGGGGAGGGAAGGCGCGCATCAGAACAACACTTGACAAAAGCCTGACTATCTTGGGGAACCGCCTATAAAATTGTCAGAGACCGGCCAAGGTGGAAAGCGTTTCCTATGGCGGCCGCATATGTTTTGGGCACAAAAGGGAAAAGATGATGAAACATGTATACCCTATGTATACAAGTTGCGCTACTCTCTGTACCTCAACTGTTTAGGAGCGTTGTTGTATGGTTAATTTTTAAAAAAAAATTTCTTACTGCCTGTTAAGCTGTTCAGATATGATATGGATGCACAATGAGACAACATTGGAACTTGCGCCTAAGTTAACCTCGTCCTATAAGTCCATATTACGATAAACGCCAGAAGTTCATTAAAAACAAATTAATGTTAATTAGCATGACTACTGAGAAAACACAAGATTTCATGCAGAAATCAATAGCGTCTATAAATAATTGCATAAATTCACTTTCCTGCTATGAGAAAAAAAAATCTTAACCTTAGAGAACAAAGGTAATAAAAATAACTCTCCGCCTTGAGCAAGTAATGCGATTTATTAATCATTATTTCCTGCTATGGCCCGGACGTCAAGCTTCATCTACTAACTAGGTTAACGGTTATTGCATAAGACTTCATGTAGCGGATTATAAAACTAAGCTACAAAAGGATTGCTTTTTGTTCTAATTAATTTCAAGGTTTTAAGGTTTTGCTTCACATTTTTCTTTGACCACTCAGTTGTTCACTTACTTTTTTTTGGCTAGTTACTTAGCAACATACATTATAAAAGTATCAGCATACATGTATATGGTCTAGTATATTTAAGTTTCCTGGCACAAGTATGTATGTACTTAAAAATACAAAGTATAAATACAATAGAGAGTATATATAGATAGTATATATATATATATATATATATATATATATATATATATATATTAGGCCTATATATATAAGTATGCGTATATAAATAAATAATTTAAAAATATATATATATATATATATATATATATATATATATATATATATATATATATATATATATATATATATATTTCTCATATATATATATATATATATATATATATATATATATGCACAGTTATTTATATGTAATTCTATATAGGTAGGTAAAGACGAAGCTATTAACAAGTCTGGAACTAGAGCAATGAACCTCTAGCGGAATGGAACCTTGAGCCAACACTGAAGGAAGCCGATATGTTGTCAGCCCGACCCAGGTGGGGAAACGTGTGAAAATAGCCCCCGGCCAACCCGTGGTGCGCTCGAGTTACCGGTTCCTGCATCGATTGAGTCGTCAGGACGTAGGTGGCGCTTTGCCTTCCGCCTCGTTTTGTCCTTTTTACATTATCAGGGGAAGTAAATCAGTCAATAGTTTTAAAGGGAAGCCGTACATAAATAGATAGGGGAAGTAACCCCATTTAAAATATATAAAATGATATTTTTTAATTAAATTAAGAAAAGAACATAACAGTTTAAAAAATGGGCTATACAAACATTTTGCTTTTAGGCAAAAATGGATACTTATTTCAGTTGCAATACTAGTTTATATGATAGTTAGAATTGGAAATGAGACGAAAAGCTATGCATAAAATAACAAACATTATGAGTTATTCGTGAATTTAGAATTAAAGGACAAACTACAATACAATTTGTACTTAAATGAGGGTGCAAAAGCTGTACTTAAATTATTTTTAAAAAAATACTTTTGTATAACATTGCATTTTAATAAACCAGTATCAGTCCTCAGCCGATAAAAAAAAATTGTAATACTAAATTACTAAATCGAATGTGGCAAGACAAACTAATTGCGAATTTCATGGCTATGGCAAAAAAAAAAAACAACATTAAAAACATTTTCTGAGGAGGAATTTTATTTGCAATTTGTGTTTGAAAGGATATAAAGACTCCTTCTATTTAAATTAACTAACATTTAGCTAATTAGCATGCTTTCTTTTAAGCAATGAATTGATTCTACCCATATTTTAGGTTCAAAAATACTTGAGGTAAAAAAAAAGTGTTTTTAAAAGACTTGGGGAAAATGTTACAATAGTATGATGTAAAATATATTACGTTACGGTTGAATTTGAATTGTAATTCTAGAGATACATTTTTCTTTTTTTAAACCTAAATAATTTTTTTTCGCTTATACATTGACTTCTGCTTTTAATTAAAAAATTATTGCATTTTAACCTCTGGCGATTTTTCGCCATTCTCCTTCCCACATTGTAAATGTTTGGAGGAAAACATTATTTTTTTTACAGCAGAAGCATTTTATAGGTAATAAAAACCAAATTAATCACGAAACCTGTTAGGCGAATACACGTCTAGCCCTTTATAACCCCCCCCCCCCAAAAAAAAAAAACGACCCCATTAATGTAAACATTTTTTTTGATCGGGCTTTCATTTCATTGCAGTGTTTCTTTCAGGCATCTATTTTGGGGTAGCCACCCAACGCCTCAGCCAGTCCCCTGCCCCCTCCTCCGAACGAAATAGAATTTAAATAGAAATTTTAAAAAATATTTTACCAATGCTCCCTTAGGAAAATTTAGTCCGCCCCTTCCCCAAAAGTTTCATGTGCCCCCCCCCCTTCCCCGATAAAAAAAAGTCTGAAAGAAACACTGACTCTTTGCTATTTATAAAAAAATCAATACGTGTCGTTGTTTTGTAATTCTTACTTTAATTCTTACTCTATCATTCTTCTTTTAACAAAACCAAAAAATATATTTTGACAAACTCATTTCGTAAGCTAAAAAAAACAGAACTACGGAAATCTCCACCTACTTCGTTATATATTTACAACATACTATCACCAACGTCACATATTGGACTAGATTAAAAGTTTTAGTTATAAAAACAGGGCAAAGTTCCATATGACAACTAGGTACTCGCGTATGTTTGCATTTGGTTAAAACAATTAATTACATCTGTCATTTATGGTCAATCAAAACATCCATTGTTAGTAGAAACTTGAGTTTCAAAATAAAGTAAGTGGTAAAAATTAACGCGCAATAGATCCCACTTCTTATATCTTTAAGCATTCTAGTCTATTGTTTATCTTAAAAATTGCGAGATGTTAAATGTTAATTTAAACTTTTGGCGTGCAGATTACAACAAAACAACCCTCTCTTGAAATTTTATCAGCACATGCTAGTACACTTCATCAAATTAATGTTACTGTTGCATATTTTGTGGAAGTAACTTTGCGTTTCATTATTTGTTTTAATTTTTTTTTTAATTAAATATTAAATACAAATAAGTATATAGTTTGTTTATAAGCAATACCTACTACTAATGAAGTCATTTCGTAAGATAATTTTTTACAAAACTCTTAAAAGACTTGGTTTCTATTTTGACATATATTCGGAAACTTGAACAATCTATTTATAAATTCTGCTTATAGAGAGAGCACTTTGATTTGCACTTTTACTTGGTACTAAAACGTCTACTAAATATGAATGACAACTCAGACACCGGGTTTAAAAACGTCAACAGATGTGACTCGACATACAAGCAACCATCGAGGGTTTCTAGCCGTGAGCTACACACAGTTTAATCCGACCCCCCCCCCTCCCCGAGATTCCTGTACTGTGATAATTTCTCCAGGTCAGGCGAGGTTTTTTGAGAGACTAAAGTGGACCATGTGGTGAATAGATTGGGACGAAGATGGGGATATAACACTTACAAGGTGTCTGTAAAATTAATTACTCGTGCGATCGTTCAAAGTTTGATTAGTGTTGTTGTGTATGTTGTTGTTGGCTTGACGGATTTTGTAGTCAATAGGATAGATGAAGTAGAGTTCACATAATTATGTCAAACCGCCTTTATTTATGTATTACGTGAGTCAGGTACCCATTAGAGCTGGGAGAACTGAGGGAAGTCCGACTGACCCAAGAGAGACTATGTGTTAAAACAAACAATAATCTAAATAAAAACGAGATTTTAATTCGTTTTTACAATCCATTTTGGAGCCCCCTAAGGTCGGCGCCCGCGCACATATGTACCCCCCCCCCTCGCTACGCCTCTGTCCCCCCCCCCCCCCCCGTTCCACACGTTGTCTGAATTTAACGTTATGGGTGTTTGTATTGAGTAAAAAAAAACCACGATGTAAAGGAACACACGACAAACTGTTTGTGAAATACTGCATCTAATGAGGGATATACCTGGCTCACTTTAATTATCTGCCCCTTGTGACTTGGGTACAGCTGGGAAGGTATGGTCAGCAATTTGCCTAGCCGCCTATCCTTGAGTTAGGTACTCTATGACTTGCATTGACCCGGACTCGAACTCGAGACTCTCGGGTCAGCAGCCTAGCACCCTACCACTTTGGCCACGCCGTCCCATGTGAGTCTATTTATGAATCTATGAGTCTATCTACAAAAGAATAAAAGAAGGTTGATAGTTTTCACTCACACAGCTGATCACCCAAACATACCCCCTGATCTAAAACTACAGAGCGGCTTCCATTGCGTAAGGCCCGCAACTCTGTCTGCAACCTGTCGCCAAAGTCCAGCTGTATCCTCTAGTCACCTTGATATGTCATATGACCCGGGGCCATCCTAATGTATACCGACATGACATTTTCAAATGACATTTACGTTTTAGAGCTATGTGCGACATCTGTCTACCCAAATCGCCCCATGACTAATCAGATAATAAACATTTGTGATCAATACGTTATTATATCATGGGCCATAGTTCTTATAGTTGTAGTATGTTCTAATCAGTCAACTGGAAAAAGGTCATCAAATCTAACATGTCACTTGGTAAAAAGGTCATCAAATCTAACATGTCACTTGGAAAAAGGTCATCAAATCTAACATGTCACTTGGAAAAAGGTCATCAAATCTAACATGTCACTTGGAAAAAGGTCATCAAATCTAACATGTCAGTTGGAAAAAGGTCATCAAATCTAACATGTCACTTGGAAAAAGGTCATCAAATCTAACATGTCAGTTGGAAAAAGGTCATCAAATCTAACATGTCAGTTGGAAGAAGGTCATCAAATCTAACATGTCTCTTGGAAAAAGGTCATCAAATCTAACATGTCACTTGGAAAAAGGTCATCAAATCTAACATGTCAGTTGGAAAAAGGTCATCAAATCTAACATGTCACTTGGAAAAAGGACATCAAATCTAACATGTCAGTTGGAAAAAGGACATCAAATCTAACATGTCACTTGGAAGAAGGTCATCAAATCTAACATGTCAGTTGGAAAAAGGTCATCAAATCTAACATGTCAGTTGGAAAAAGGTCATCAAATCTAACATGTCACTTGGAAAAAGGTCATCAAATCTAACATGTCACTTGGAAAAAGGTCATCAAATCTAACATGTCAGTTGGAAAAAGGTCATCAAATCTAACATGTCACTTGGAAAAAGGTCATCAAATCTAACATGTCAGTTGGAAAAAGGTCATCAAATCTAACATGTCAGTTGGAAAAAGGTCATCAAATCTAACATGTCACTTGGAAAAAGGTCATCAAATCTAACATGTCAGTTGGAAAAAAGTAATCTTACATGTAAACCAGAAAAAAGATCATTCTGTTGTCATCTTGAAAACAGATCAACAAAATCTAATATGTAATCTGGAAAAAGGTCGTCAAATCTAATATGTAACTTGTTAAAAGATTATTAAATGTAATAAGTAAACTGGATAAAATACGTCACATGTAATATGTAATTTGGAAAAACAAGATCCCCGACTCTAATATGTAACACGTAAGAAGAAGGTTACAATCCTCACTTAATTTCAATTATGTTCGAATATGCTCCACTTTGACATGAAACTCATCAAAAATGGAATAGTGTAGGCAATATTCAACTCGATTTTTAACTTCTTACGTTAAAATGTGTTCCCTTTCTTACAAAAGGCATTAATACAAGAATGCTAAATCCACAAATTCACGATTTTTTAAACGTATTAAGATAATCAAATTAAGACTAATAAGAAAATCAATTATAAATTTACATGTGTGAAAGTATTTAACATTTTTTTTAAATTATCAAAAGAAGTGATAAAATCTGACAAACGTATGCTGCCTAGATTAATTAGCTCAAGTATTCTCATACAATACAACATTTATCATCATATATAAACAGATATCAACAGATATCAACAGATATCAATAGATAACAATAGATATCAACATTTATCAACAGATAGTGTCTACGTGACGATATGTCACACAGTTGAGTTTATTCAACGTTTAACCAAGTCGGTGGCCACCAGTACATGCTATCCTACAATCTACTCATTGCATGAATACAAGTCTAATGAAAACGACAGCGAGTTAAACACGTTATTGGTTCTTGTCTAGTTGATTAGATCAATATGTATCGATTTGGGCGAGAAATGGTAAACAAATGCTGAAGTTGTATTAAACTAATATGAGAAGACATGTTATTGTAATGCACGTCAAGCAACACTATTGACGCGACAAGTATAAGTGCATGTAAGTGATATGAATTTAATTACAGTAGTCCTAACGTAAACATATAATGTGATAGGAGTAATAAAAATATCAGCAGAAAATATATATATATATATATATATATATATATATATATATATATATATATATATATATATATATATATATATATATATATATGTGTGTGTGTGTGTATATATATATGTATACAAATCGTTATTGATGTAAACATTAACATATTCAAGTATATAAATGTATAGGCCTATAAACATATATATATATAGATCTATATATATATATACATATGCCTATATATTCATATTATATATTATGCATGATATATTTGTGTGTGTGTGTTTCAGGACTCTGGGTCGTACTGTGGGTATGAAACTCATTTGCATATTTCATTTTCGTAACCGTTTTAAGAAATCGATAACTTTGAGCTAGAAGGTGATCATCTGGCTCTGTTTGGCACACAATAGTGGCTATTTCAGGATGGTGCTAAACCTTTAGCAGAGCGAAATGCAATGGCATCTTTAGTTCGTCTGATTGGACATTGACTGGCTGTGATGATCATATGATTGGGGGAAGACGGAGGAGAGAATCATGCAAAACGACAACAAAGAATAAATATCATCATCCCTGATTGATGTGGACTTATATTGATAAGTGACTTGTTAAAGCTATAATGTTGTTACTATTATAGAAATGTCAGCATCTCCTTGTTAAAACTATCATTATCTGATGGTAGAGCATACGACTGCTGACTCAAAAGTCGCGAGTTCGAATCCGGGTTGAAGTAAGTCGAACGTCCCACAGCCGAGATTTGACCATAGATGCTTTGTCCCCGGGCTTTATCCAAAGCGTGAATGCGACCACGGTATATCTATAAAGTATACATGTTCGTTTTTTTTTTTTTAAACAGACTAATAATATCTGATAGAAGCATATATTTCAACAATTATTCTTTTTAATGGTAAAGTACTTTTCATGTGTATAATTACTCCAGACGCTTACAAAAAGTTTAAATCAATGGGTTTCACTAATTTTTCCACAACATTTAATCTTTCGTCGCCAACCTTGACCTACAGAATTGACCGCTGACCTACGAGGTCCAATGAAGCGTGAACGAGACGTCAATAAACCCGCAAGAAATTGTTTCCTGTTGCCGAACAAAGGCAAGAGTCAAATAAAAAAAATTGGAGATTAGTCTCTACTCGAGTTATCGAGTTATTGTACAGTGTCAGCTAGCTAAAGGTCTAGGTTATATTTTTTATTTATGACTTCGGTAGAATTTTCATTGGTGGTTTTACTTTAATGAACATACATCTAAGTAAAAAAAGTGAAATGCTAGTATTCATTAAATGTTTAAACTAATCAATATATGTAACTATTATAATTGATTTACCTTTGAATGGACTATACAACTAACCCGAAAGTCTGGAGTTCGAATCCTGGTTTAAGTCAGTGGAACTTCCCTGAGTCTACCCAGCTCTGATGGGTACCTTATTCACATAAGGGAAAGTAAAGGCAGCTGGGTATAGTGCTGACCACATTATACCTTCATATGCCGAATTCAAGAAATCGCTCCTTCGTATCGTTTCCTGTGAATTGCATATAATCGGATTTGATTGCTAGATTCGTAGACCATATACGCTTTCGTATTTTTTTAAACACCATTTTTTCCCCAAACTGTTTTCAAACTTGTTAAGATTCTTAGTTCTACTTTACTTTTTTTTTCGCTTCTTAGTTCTACTTTACTTTGACTAAAACACGTAAAAAATGTTATCATGATATCATGTTAAAAGGAACTAAATCTTTCAGAAAATACCAAATTCAAAAGAATGCATGGTACTCGCTACAAAACTACCCTTTGATCAGTACCAGAAGCTAGCATGTAGTCTTCTCCCAGGTAAAAGACCTGACTCTACATAACCGAGATGTAGGTCTAGCCAGAAACTTATCTCAAGTGTAACTGTAGATCACTGATGTTCTGACTAATGTAGTACTTCCACCTCCAGGTCTCAATTAGTACGTTGACCGCATTTTCAGTCAGACTTACCTACACTCACGTGTGCATACTTTTAGTAACTCTATGTAATTATCTCACAAGGCGAATGCACATTTTTTTCATTACGAGCGCCGTACCTATTACTGCAATTATCCTCCTCAAAAAAAAAAAAAGCTGCGCACTTAATGACATCAAATCCAGCGTAATTCTTTAAAACAGTTTTGGCATAAAAGAATCCTTTGGTTCCTTTCACCCCTTCCCCCTCCTCTCCAACTATCGCGAACTTGTTTTATATAACAGTCCTTGGCAGTATCGTTATGCCTTACCGCATGCCGCCAAGATACTCTACACAGGGACCAGTCAAGCGAGTATCGCCTCGCACCTATTGATTAGGGGCAGATAATCAGCCGGGTCGGTAAGGGGGAATACCTCTACGGGAGGCAACTGTCGTTAAAACATGAAAACAGGTAAGATAACTCAAGCAGCGAGGGGAGAAAACCGGTTTACCGGCTTGTAGGAGGAATGGGAACAATCGAAAGTAGATAAAGGGAACGTTAGATGTATGGGGGGGGGGGGGGGGTTAGTTGTGTAAGATTTGGTGTGTGAGACGAAGTGGTCGGGTGGTAGGGCGCACGACTCTTAACTCGTTGATCGTTCCTGCTTTTATCCAGCTCTTATGGGTAACTAACTCGTGTCTAGAGAAAAGTTAGGCAACTGAGCGCTGTACTGACCACATTATCACGAGGTCATTCATTGAAACAGATTAACTCTACTTCATCTGCACGATACGTTTTGAGCAACGACGAGAAAATACGACGATGAAGTTTTGGCGTTACAGATTGTCACTCGGCGCATAGTAGCAGTGAAAAAAATTGAGTTAAATGGTGCAGATGAAGTAGATCTCACCAAATGATGTATCTAAACTATGGGTCTTTCGGTGGTCAACGCTATAAGTATTTTACATGATATGGTTATCTCGGGCTAAATTCCCATCTCTATACTAACTATCCAAATAACGTTTTAGTATGGATATAGCACTACCTAATCGATAATGATAGTAGGCCGTTCTGTTAGAGTGATGAAGTTGTATATCGGCATGGTTCAGTCTCGTAAAGGGTGTGTTGTGGGCTGCAGATTTGCTACATTGACAGATAATATAGTTACAACATCAAAGGCAAGACACAAGAACATTATATAATCCTAAAAGATACAGCACTGTTGAAAGCTCTTTTCTATGACTTTATTCTATACCTGTGTCTAACCAAAGCGGTAAAATAATACAATTTTTAAATATTGTTTTTTCAGTTTAAACGTCTGATTCCAACTCCATTACATGGGTTGCAGAACGAGGAAGTCAAATACAACTGAAGATTATTGAAAGAAAAACACAAAAGCATTTACTTTATGAAGATTGATCACGTGATCGATTGCAATAAGTACGCTGCTCCGCGTGACCCCGCCCCTAAGTTATATTAAAAACCTGTGGCCATCAATCCTGTCACGCCTTTGTTTCATATATTCAACTGTTTAACATAGCTCATTATTAACACGTGCACATTAGTTGCAAGAAAATTAACATTAACCCCACGTTAACGTTAAACCAGATGGGGATATGAGCATGGCAGATGTTACTCTGTGTGATGGAGACCTGACTGCTACTGTTGAACTAGAACCTTACAAACTAATTGTAACAAGTGTAGGGTCAGTTCAAGTAGGAGAGGCCACTCTCACTTTCATGTCAAGAATACTTGACTAAATTTGTGACTGTTTCAGGACGGTTTTAACGTGTACGACCTGAACATGACGTTCAATACAAGAATACTTGACAAAAATTTGTGACTGTTTCAGACGTAATTTACGTGTACGGCCTGAACATCACGTTAATAACAAGAATACTTGACAAAAATGTACAACTGTTCAGAACAATGCAAACGTATAGGGCCCAAATTTTCTAATTGTAGGACAAAGTTATCTGCAATTATTGAAAGCTAACATTGTATTGTGTTTTTAAAGTAATGTGTGCCTATCATTTTATTGCGGAAACATAATAAGGTGTTCACCGTTTGTAAAATCCACAACTAAAACGTTCAAGTTTACTAAAAATGTAATGCTAAATGTAACATTGGTTGATTTTTTTCGTTCAACAGCATACTAAAGTTTCCCTTTCGAACCTGACGGACCTTGGGGCAAGTGAAGTATAGATCACCAGTTCGTGTGACCTAACGTAAGTTAGGTACCTCTCAGAGCTGGGTCAACACAAGACCACGCCGTCAACAGCCTAACTGATACAACTTAAGAAAAGAAGATAGGATAAGACCCGTGGTTTTTTTATTGAATGCCTGTATGTTAGCAAAGTATGAACATTCTAACTAACTGTTGTACAACCCAAACTTAAGCTGGGTATCAATTAGATCTGAGTGGACTCGGTTATACGTAAAGTATAGAGAAAATTAAAAAAAAATAGTTTTTTTTTTGTATTATTCCGTTCTATAGTCGCAGTCGATTATTTCTATGCTAAACGTTTGGGCTTGTTAGGACCTGAGATAGGGTTGTATTCAGGTCTAGGATTCTCCTGAAGTTTGAGGTTGAGGAAAGCGCTAGACTTGAATCTCCATGGGAAGAGGATAGTATACCGGCCAAGGCAATGCTGGATAAGAACAGTCAAAGAAGAGGCTAGGACTACCGTGAATATATGGGCACATATGAAGAGAACTTCCCGAAAGCAAGTCTGGCGGAGAGGTGTGGCTGCAGCCCTTTGTCCCCCAGGGGCCATAATAGAACAAGAAGGAGAAGAGGGATTGATCTGATGAGAGATGTTTGGACCCTTACAGCGGACATGAATATGTAAGATACAACTTTAAAATGTGCATTTTACTGTATTTATTATATGCATTAATTATTGTATAAACAACATTTTAAAAAATGTTGGATCACCAAGTCTAGATAGACCGTTCAACATTTGAATGCTTTATTTTATACCAATAGCGAGGTTAAAAGTTTAAAAGGATGCTCTTATTACAACAAAATTCTAATGTAAGACTTCCACCTACCTTCAACAAACAAATGACAGATAAACTATCCAACAACCAGGTGTGATTCACATAAGAAAAACATCCAGAACTATATCCGCATGGATGAAATCCATCGGCTGGTTATGAACCAAATGAGCAGAGCGTCATACACCGGCCGCGAGAGACTTTAGTAAATAGCGCACGCATGACTGGTTCTAACCAGCCGTATCACGCGCGCCGCCGGTAGGAGGGTGGTTTCATACAGATGGGTTAGCCGTACCTTGATACATACAGATGGGTTAGCCGTACCTTGATACATACATATGGGTTAGCCGTACCTTGATACATACAGATGGGTTAGCCGTACCTTGATAGATACAGATGGGTTAGCCGTACCTTGATACATACAGATGGGTTAGCCGTACCTTGATACATACAGGGGTTAGTCGTACCTTGATACATACAGATGGGTTAGCCGTACCTTGATAGATACAGATGGGTTAGCCGTACCTTGATAGATACAGATGGGTTAGCCGTACCTTGATACATACAGATGGGTTAGCCGTACCTTGATTCATACAGATGGGTTAGCCGTACCTTGATACATACAGATGGGTTAGCCGTACCTTGATACGACTCCTACAGATGGTTTAACCGTGCCTTGAAACTATACATACAGATGGGTTAGCCGTACCTTGATACATACAGATGGGTTAGCCGTACCTTGATACATACATATGGGTTAGCCGTACCTTGATACATACAGATGGGTTAGCCGTACCTTGATAGATACAGATGGGTTAGCCGTACCTTGATACATACAGATGGGTTAGCCGTACCTTGATACATACAGGGGTTAGTCGTACCTTGATACATACAGATGGGTTAGCCGTACCTTGATACATACAGATGGGTTAGCCGTACCTTGATACATACAGATGGGTTAGCCGTACCTTGATACATACAGATGGGTTAGCCGTACCTTGATACATACGGATGGGTTAGCCGTACCTTGATACATACAGATGGGTTAGCCGTACCTTGATACATACAGATGGGTTAGCCGTACCTTGATACATACAGATGGGTTAGCCGTACCTTGATACATACAGATGGGTTAGCCGTACCTTGATACATACAGATGGGTTAGCCGTACCTTGATACATACAGATGGGTTAGCCGTACCTTGATACATACAGATGGGTTAGCCGTACCTTGATACATACAGATGGGTTAGCCGTACCTTGATACATACAGGTGGGTTAGCCGTACCTCGAAACGATTTATACAGATGGGTTAACCGTACCTTGATACATACGGATGGGTTAGCCGTACCTTGATACATACAGATGGGTTAGCCGTACCTTGATTCATACAGGTGGGTTAGCCGTACATACAGATGGGTTAGCCGTACCTTGATACATACAGATGGGTTAGCCGTACCTTGATACATACGGATGGGTTAGCCGTACCTTGATTCATACAGATGGGTTAGCCGTACCTTGATACATACAGATGGGTTAGCCGTACCTTGATAGATACAGATGGGTTAGCCGTACCTTGATACATACAGATGGGTTAGCCGTACCTTGATAGATACAGATGGGTTAGCCGTACCTTGATAGATACAGATGGGTTAGCCGTACCTTGATTCATACAGATGGGTTAGCCGTACCTTGATACATACAGATGGGTTAGCCGTACCTTGATTCATACAGATGGGTTAGCCGTACCTTGAAACGATACATAACATGAAAGGATACCGTACGGTGAAACGTGGTGTATACAAGGCTATGAATGGTAAGAATGTTGAATGACTCAAATGGAGGGATTATCGTCGGTATAGCTTAATGCAATATAAATGGTGGGAGGGTGAGGGGGGGGAGTTATGATATACTCCAGTTAATTTCATTGAGTTTCATCATCTTCAACATCCTGGTTCTTTATATACCTTTGATTATCTAACTTTACTTTGATGTCTGATTACATCGCCTCTCTCAAAAATATTTAGGTCTCAGCCACACGTACCGAAAATTTAAGATTTTTGATGACCTCTTACTTCAGGCCATGTCAATCATCACCTTACCAGGTCAGTTCTGGTGTCCCAAATGTTTTCCATAATACTGACAATAATAGCTTCCTATTGTTTATACAACACTGGCATTGATAATTCCCATATATTTCTATTATACTGACATTAGATAATTCTCAAATGTTTCTACCATACTGCAATTGACACTATCCAGATTTGCTTACAACACTGAAACCTACACAACCCAAATGTACCGACAACTACAAAACTTCCACGCAACAGCTTGTTTACAAAACAAAACCAAACCTGAACCTTTTACCTGCCAAGCTATGTGTTTACAAATGTGTGAATATCACACTTTTATCATTCGTCTCGCACTGTTAGCCTCACACCTCACCCGGGGATTCCAACGCACTTTATACGAAAACACCATTATCAATGTTATCAGAGTTATTTGCTCTGGTTGAACGCGGACCTCCAGTACGCCATTCTCCCATCGATATCTGCTGCAATATATTTATACTGCAGTCAGATCTAGACAAAAGAATACATTATGCGGGTAGATTGTTTTTTGAATGTGTTATTTATTAATAAATCATGTTTTTAGTCGGCTATTTCATCAGAATAGTAGGACATTGATGTTGTCACTCGGTCAAATGTTGTAGTGTAGATTTGTAAAGAGAGAAATCGTAGAAATTTAATATTTACAAATATAGGGTGGGGGAACGTTAAGTTTAGGACCTCCCCCTATCTTTACTTTGGTTATACATAGGTATAAAAAATGAATTTAAAAGCGATGTAATGTTCTTATACCGTTGTAAAAGAAAATGAATGTAGAAAGGATAAAGTGGCGGATAGTGAAACTAGCCCACTTTGAGAGCCAAAACATAGCTTCAATATGTGTAAGGTCGTCTCATTCATTGTTAGCTTAAAGTACAGACCACAAGTGCCGAATTGTCCCCCTTGCTAAATGATAAGTTTAAAATGTTTAAACTGTTGCTGATCTTTTGATCATTATGGCGCTTGATCTATGCACACTTAGTCAATAATCACTGTATGGTTCCATGTGTAAACTATATATATTTCACATGAAATGTTTTATAACCTTAGAAACTATGCACTTGTAGAATGATGGGTTTAGGTATAAAAATAACTTTAAAATGACAAGACAGTTAGCATTATTGATGAAAAACAACATATAAACGTCGTACACATTATAGTTGTTTTCAAAATGTCAACATCACATCAAAACTGTAGATTGACAACTTGAAATAAAGGATAGTAGTATCCTCTTATATCTACAACTCATGGTAGTGTAATAAATGTGTAACGTATTCCATTAAGGGTTGGGCTCATATGTACGCATGCTATTCTGCACAAACTTTCGCTTTCACACAAGCGCGTAGTCTAGTCATCACTTAATATCGTGCTGTAAGATAGGTCAATGAATTTTCGGGCACATTAATGCACTCCTGTGCAGTGTTTCTTTCAGTCAGCTCTTCGGGGGATAGGGGGGGGAGGAGAAGGGGCAATTTTTCTAGAAGCACGTCTACCCCCCCCCCCCGCGACCGAACGAAAAATAATGTATATTATTATACATTATATATATATGTATATTATTATAAAGTGTATAATTTTACTAGTGTCTACCCCCTTCCCACACACACAAAATTGAGTGACCCCCACGCCGAAATTGTGGTCATCTAATGAAGGCCATAAAAAGTCACCAAATGAAGGCCATAACAGGGTCAACACGAAAAAAAGCCATAACAGGGTCTCAAAATGAAGGTTATAATAAGGTCGCCAAATAAAGGCCATAAGAAGGTCACCCAATGAAGGCCACAACAAGGTCACCAAAAAAAGCCAAAACAAGGTCCTCAAAAAAAAGCCATAACAGGGTCTCAAAATGTAGGTTATAATAAGGTCACCAAAAAAAGCCATAACAAGGTCACCGAATACAAGCCATGACAAATCGATGTAGATATAAGATGAATGGTCCTTATTGGCAGAGTTTCTTCCAGGCATCTCTTCAGGAAGGGGGGAGGGGGGGCTTAGCCCCCCAGAATAAGTCCCCCCTCCCCTCCCTCGAACAAAATGTAATTTATATAGAAGACATATACTTTTGCCAGTCTGTCCCCCCCCCGGAAAATGTTGTCCGACCCGCCCTCCCCCCCCCCCTCCTCCTCGAAAATATCAAGTGCACCCCCGGAGAAAAAAGTCTGCTGGAAGAAACACTGCTTACTTGCGTTTTATAATTTAGGTTCAATTGGTTCTAAATAGGTAGATGATCAAATGATAAAAAGTTTATATGAGCCTCAGTTGTAAACGACATGTTTAAAGTATATAGAAAAATGCTTACATTATTGGCACGCATCTATAATATGAAATTAAATTAATCAATTGTAATTGAAACATCGAGTCTATTACAAACTTGATACACACTTATGCTGGTATTAGGTTAGAAGATGAAAGTTTCCGGATGGTGAGGCGATTATGAAATTATAGTGCACACCACATATTGCATTTCAAATACATTTTATGATAATTAATAGACAACAGGTTTTTACGTAAAACAGATCAGTATGACGTTAGTTGTGCGCATTTACGTTGCGAAATGTGCACGATGATTCATGATATGAATTATTACTTCACTCATCTGGATATATATATATATATATATATATATATATGTTTATTTATTTATTTATATATCATATATTAGTATATATATGTATGTATATATATATTATATATATATATATATATATATATATATATATATATATATATATATATATATATATATATATATATATATATATGTACATATATGTATAACTATCTATCACAGAATTAAGGAAAGAGATTGAAAACTATGCCAGAAAGTTAGGTGAAAATACCTTTTTTCTTACAGCTTGTCAAAGTGGTCGATTTGTTATAATCTAATGTTGGTGCAACAACAATCATTGAATTATAAACGTTTGTACTCATTGTGGGGGTCATTTATTTTTAACATTACCTCTCAACAAAATAGTTGGCGTAAAAAGAATCTTGGATTTATATATGCAATTATTAATTGTGTGCTCATGTATCTGTAACATTACCTCAAAAAAAGGAATAATTAACTTTAATTAGATATTGCATACTATTTTAATAATTCTGATTTTTAAATTACACGATTTGGTTGAATTGATAAAGGCGAATGTTTTTTTATATCCCTGACATACCCGACAGTGTCATACACTATTTAAAAATACGGGTAGAGTCTATACAAAAGAGCGTTAAAGTGCATCCTCCTTTTCTATGAAATACAATTTTCTTACTTTCTATTTAAAAAAAAAACAGAGCAACTCACCCCCCCCCCCCCCCCCCCCCCGCCCTCCGCTCGCGCTACCTTCATACACGCCGCTCCAGAGCATTGTTTTGAAATTGCAATCAGACCAGGAAATGCAGTTTACATCCAAGAACGATAACTCAATGTCTGGTCGTATAAGTCTACAAGTGTGTCGGGATCAATGGGGGATCACCGCGATAGACGTGGTGAGAATTGTGTTTTGTACATGTGTGAGTCTTTACGATTACAATAATACGTCACAAAGTTGCAATTCTTATGTTGTTAAATATTTTACTAGTTGTAATTATTTATTCAAAGGTATGTTAAATATATATCTGTGTAATATAGGTTTAGGTTTTCATATAACTTTAACAATTTGAATGATTAATATTTTTTTCTGGATGTATTTAATTTTTTTACCCCCCCCCCCCTTCCCCCCATACATGGATTAACACATGAGTTATTACGATTCTCAACTAAACCAGTTATCTCAGGTATATTATGCAACGTTGAGTTAATGTAACTTCTCCCCTGCTTTACGTTATGGTATTGCCTTGGTGTCACCCCCCTAAATGGTGTCACCCGGTGCAGTCCGCACTTCTGTTGGTGGCAAATCAAAACAAAAGTTATTATAAAAAAAAAGGTTCCAAAGCACTGATTATAATAAAAAAACTTGCTTCCAATGTTAAAAACTTTATTCGCATGCGACCAAAGATTTTTTACTAAAGAAAACAAATTAAATTTATTTTTATATTCGGCGCATTTTTTTTTTAAATTTAAGTTTTTTTATACTTAATTTTAAAGTTGATTTGACCGTTGGCCAGGTGTTTCAGGATAGATCTGGAGTGACCTTCATTGTGACCCTCATGGCCGCCACTGTTATGTGGAGACCCACTGCCATGCTTGTTGTTCCCAGCCATCCTCTACTTCACCTGTTACCACATCTCACGACAAGGATGTGGGGTTGGGATTTGGGAGGCGTTAAAATATTAAAAGCACGAATTTAACATCAGCTTAGGCCTGTCCTAAGCTCCATCACGACTAGTCAAGATAGAGTTCAGTCATACGAGTGCTCGTCGCTCGAAGTGTGCCGAAGAAAGTGAGTTTTTAGTTTGTCATAGGTTGGCTCTGGCGTATGAAGTTTGGCTTACATTCATAAGCCACCAACCCAAACCAAGGCTACATTCTCTTTCGGCACCACCGAAAAAAACAAGCACGTAAGCTTGCTGCTCGCAGATCTTTAAGTCATGGTTTTGGTCTCGAATTCCGAAGGAACCTTTTCACCATCGGCGCAGTAGTGCAGTTTTTAGCATACTGTAGGTGCTCTGATGAGGTCAGTTGTAGAAGTGGTTGGTAGTCGAGTCCGCACTAACTATAGTTTGATTATTCTGTTTGATAAGATACCAGTTCGAGGTGCCAAGGTCGTCTGTAACTATCAAAGAGATGTTCTACTGTGCTGCTCGACAGGTCAAACCACACTCAGGCTCTACAAATTCTTCATCAGTCGTCTGGGGTCGGACCAACACCTAAGGGAACTCACTCAATTATCACCGAGGTAGTTCCAACGGTCCCCCAATTTGAGAGCAACGAAAAATTATGTCCATTTCTTGTCATTAACTCTTAAATGTGCGGACGGCTAAGAAATCTATTTACTTCCTGATTTTTATTTTAAAAATACGCCAGTTACGTCAGAGAAACTTGAGGAATCTCTATAAAGTTATTTAGGTCAAATAAATCAGACTAGGATCTCCTCTAAATGAGAGATCAATTGGATTTTATTGCAAAATAAACCGGGAGTGATCTCCCCTAAACTTTCTCGAATATTCTTATATAAAATAACAGGGGATGGGAACTCGGGCTATAGAAATGATTTTTAATCCATTTTAAATACCTAAAGTTTTAAAAATAGAATAAAATCTTGTAGACACATTAATTGCACACCAAGTGAACGCTAAATAAAAAACGCATAATAGTGCGCAATATTATTAGTACTTTTAAAATTTACATTAGTTTTTTGAGAAATCGGAAGTAGCGTAAAGTACTACTTCCAGTCAACGTAAATTACTCAAAATTTAACAGAAGGTAGAGAATTAGATCTTTTACTTACATGTGAAATATCATTTATCTATCTGAAATAGTACTCAAGTTATAGGCTTTTGAAAAATTCAAAGTAGAAAAAGTACCACTTCCGGTTGTCGGAAATCGCTCAAAAGTTGATACGGATCTACGATTTTGATATAATACTTATATATGAAATTTCATCAACCTAGCTGTAACGGTACTCAAGTTATCGTGTTTACACACGGACAGACACACAGACAGACACACAGACAGACGCAGACATACGGACAAGATTGCAAAATTATGTTTTTCCGTATCAGTGAGGTGTAAAACGTCGAGATTTGTAAAAATCTCGATTTTTTTTTTTTTGCACGATTACAATACTTTCTCTATACTTCGTATATACGAGAAAGTAAAAATACAAGAGAACAAAAATTA
The DNA here is from genome assembly GCF_028476545.2 of Physella acuta. NCBI lineage: Eukaryota > Metazoa > Mollusca > Gastropoda > Physidae > Physella > Physella acuta. The sequence continues at coordinate 184,414 of NW_026732592.1, read as the reverse complement.
CTACTGCTTTTATCTTGCAATTTTTTACTTTCTCGTATATACGAAGTATAGAGAAAGTATTGTAATCGTGCACAAAAATCACTTGAAATTTTAACAATTTTCACCGTATTACATCTCAGTCCTTCATCACATCCGAAGTATAGAGGACTTATTTTAATCGGGCAAAAATTATCAATCCAGATTTATCAAAATTAAGAGGTTTTATGCGTAATCCAGTCTGAAAAACTGGGCTTTGCAATTCTGTCCGTATGTCTGTGTGTCTGTCTGTGTGTGTGTGTGTCCGTGTGTAAACACGATAACTTGAGTACCGTTATAGCTAGGTTGATGAAATTTCATATATAAGTATTTTATCAAAATCGTAGATCCGTATCAACTTTAGAGCGATTTCCGATAACCGGAAGTGGTACTTTTTCTACTTTGAATTTTTCAAGAGCCTATAACTTGAGTACTATTTCAGATAGATAAATGAAATTTCACATGTAAGTATAAGATCTAATTCTCTACCTTCTGTTAAATTTTGAGTAATTTCCGTTGACCGGAAGTAGTAATTTACGCTACTTCCGATTTCTCAAAAAACTAATGTAAATTTTTAAAGTACTAATAATATTGCGCACTATCATGCACTTTTTTAATTTGGCGTTCACTTGGTGTGCAATTCTTTTGTCTACGAGATTTTATTCTTTAAGTATTTAAAATGGATTAAAAATCATGTCTATAGCCCGAGTTCCCATCCCCTGTTGTTTTATATAAGAATATTCGAGAAAGTTTAGGGGAGATCACTCCCGGTTTATTTATCCACTTAGCTTGAATTATTAATCATCATTAATTTAAGGTTATCATATTGCATCTATTATTATGTAATTCAACTTTAAAATATAACTATAAAATATTAACATAAGCTACACGATCTTCTCCGCGCCGACGTCCGGGAAAGACATCATCTTCCTTACGCTCTTCCAAAAACTTTTTTAGCTGTATGCCTTATGTACAGGCTAATCTAGAACAAAGAAATATCGCAGAGACACAACACCGATCAGTAATTTAAACATTACCGTGGACGGTCAAAACATGGTATTTAAATATATTTTTCATATTTTCATTGCCCAGCTTGGCAGATCCCCGCGTATTAATCGCTAATGGCCGGGTAATAGCATCAGTTGTTTACAAACTGCTGCATGTTGTAAAGGGGAAAACACTTGTACTACAGAGAAAGAACTTTATACCTGGCCATGCGGGACTTAGCTTTTTCTAGAATTCTTTCGCCAGTCGACAACAAATAAACACAAATAACAAAAGTAACGCAAACAGAGTGAACTTTTGCTGTCCTCGGAACTGGTGGTATTTATTTATTAATTTTTTTTGTTAAACGTTATGGGCTTATGAATGGGTCACAGATCTCTATATTTTAAAAAATGTTCCTTAGAGTTCATGGGTAGCATTAAGAATATATCAGCGCGACGTTCGCCATAATTACTTCGCCTCCGAACAGGTAACTGGTCGAGTTTGATCCAAAATACCTTGTAGCAGAGCCCGTACTAGTATTTTGGTAAACATTACATAATTTAAGTAGCAGCATAGTGGGCAGGGCTCAGGTCAAGTTGACCCGGTGTTAAGTCATGCGGCACAAAATCCAAATGCCCGAGGGCTAACAACTTCGTTATAAGGCAATCTAAAATTACATTATAAGTAAACTTTATTTACAGGCATACAAATATTATATATATATATATATATATATATATATATATATATATATATATATATATATATATATATATATACGTGTATATGTATATATATATATATATATATATTTATATATATATATATATATATATATATATATATATATATATATATATATATATATATATATATATACTATTTTAAACGTACCAACAAAACCAAACACAAACAAAAAATAAAACAAACGCAAAAACAAACACAAAACACAAAACACAAAACACAAAACCAACACAAGCGAAAACGCAAACATAAACACAAATACTAACACAAAGGTATACCCGTGCTTCGTAACGGTGAATCTTTTTTTAAATGTACCAACTAGGGAACATAACAAAACCAAACACAAACACAAAATAAAACATAAAAGAAACCACAAACGCAAACACAAACACAAATAAAAACGCAAAAAAAAAAATACAAACGAAAATAAAATCTCAAAAAAAACTCAAACACAAACGCAAACAAACGCAAACGCTTTATCAAATGGTTTTATCAAACAAACGGCCGTGTATTCCAACAAAATTTGCCCTCATCCCCCAACCCGCGATGTAATTAGAACCATCGCCGAACAACACGCTTTCAGGGGAGTCCGCGCCTAGAGAGAGCATTTCCCGAACTCTCTAATTTAACCATCAGTTTAAATAACACCGAAAAATAAAAACAAAAAACAAAACAAAATTAGTGATTTTAAGAAATCATAGAAATAAAAAAAAACTATAAAACTCTGTACCGACTAATGAAGAAAATATAAAAATAATCGCCTAGGTTTTCAAAACGACTGTTAAGAATTTGAAATGATTAATTAATTTATGATTGGCTGTTATGTGGAATTCTTAGAGCCTAATTTTTAACAGTCTGAGTAATTTCATTTCATGCAAACATTCATTGGTGGAGTATTCGCAAACTCGCAAGGTTATTAGAACTGTAAAGGCTTCATAAAAATAGTATAAATCAAATATTACATTAAATTTAATTTCGCAATCAATTTTTACAATTTCATTACAACACATAACTTACTTTTTTACTTTCTCGTATATACGAAGTATAGAGAAAGTCTTGTAATCGTGCAAAAAAAAAAAAAAAAATCCAGATTTTTACAAATCTCGACGTTTTACACCTCACTGATACGGAAAAACATAATTTTGCAATCTTGTCCGTATGTCTGTGTGTCTGTCTGTGTGTCTGTCTGTGTGTCTGTCTGTCTGTCCGTGTGTAAACACGATAACTTGAGTACCGTTACAGCTAGGTTGATGAAATTTCATATATAAGTATTTTATCAAAATCGTGGATCCGTATCAACTTTTGAGCGATTTCCGATAACCGGAAGTGGTACTTTTCCTACTTTGAATTTTTCAAAAGCCTATAACTTGAGAACTATTTCAGATAGATAAATGAAATTTCACATGTAAGTAAAAGATCTAATTCTCTACCTTCTGTTAAATTTTGAGTAATTTCCGTTGACCGGAAGTAGTAATTTACGCTACTTCCGATTTCTCAAAAAACGAATGTAAATTTTTAAAGTACTAATAATATTGCGCACTATTATGCGCTTTTTTATTTGGCGTTCACTTGGTGTGCAATTAATTTGTCTACGAGATTTTATTCTATTTTTAAAACTTTAAGTATTTAAAATGGATTAAAAATCATGTCTATAGCCCGAGTTCCCATCCCCTGTTATTTTATATAAGAATATTCGAGAAAGTTTAGGGGAGATCACTCCCGGTTTATTACCGTAAGTGATTGAAAACTGAACTGTATATGAAAACAACAATACGAAATTAACTAGTGTATGTGTTGTTACTGAAATAAAACTTCATAGTCTATTTTTTAATAAGCGATTTGTAAAATACAGAAAATGAAAAAAAAGCATTTATAAGAAACATCAGAGAAAATATAGTTAATTACTGCCAGTGAAGACAAGATTTCCCTCCCACTCCCCCCCCCCCCCTCATCCCTGTCTAATACACTTTCTTTTTACTCGTTCTGATATTAAGGAAAATGTGACATTTTAAAATTATTTTTTTTAAGCACGTTATTTTATTGTTTTGTGACACAATAAAGACAGTTTTTCTTCCAGACTTTTTTCTCCGAGGGGGGAGGTGGGAGGGGGGGCACTTGAAATTTTCGGGGCGGACGGCGGACTAAATTTCCGGGGGGGGGGGGGGGGGGCGGATAGTGTTAAAAGTATATATATTCTATATAATTTCAATTTCGTTCAGGGGGGGGGGGGGGTAGATTTTTCTCCTCCCCCCCCCCCCCCCCCCCGAAGAGATGCCTAGAAGAAACTCTGTATAAAGTCATTGGATATTTTCAAATTTATTTTAACAACTCATAGACGCATTAAAATATAGTTTAAATTTTTGAAATTACTAATGTTTAGCCACATTCCATTTTTGTGTGTCATTTTCTTGTCACTAAAACCAAGATTGTTTAAGATATTATTGTCATGTAAAAATATAAAAAATATAATTCACTGTGGGATTTTGTTTTTGTGGTGTACGAAACTGTAGACGACTATAATATTAACAATGCTGTTAGGAAAGCAATCTGTCACATGTAAAATCCCTGCATCCATATCAACCTTCAGAAAATATAAATAAGGTTATGGCGTATCACGTCAGTTTTTCCATCAAATTGAATGCGCACCAATTTAAAAGCGCTGAACCATACAAACATCAGGTGATCAAATACAGTACAGGCTAATTTATCAAAAGAATGAATCCAAGTCATAACTTACTGACAGAGAAATCACAACCCATTTGATGGAGAGAGTAAAACAACTTCAAACAAAGTTCACCATGTAGGTTAATTTAAAATATATAAACAACATTTCTGAAAAAAAAAATTTAAAAAAACTTTGACCAATCCAGACGTAGCTTTCATCACGTGCACGTTTCCTGCTATAGAACATCAATCGAATCTTTTCTTCTTCGATTGCACGTCACACACGGGGCCTGCTCAATTGCCTGCTTGTCACTTGCTTTGTTTATTAACGTCACAGGAAATTGAATTCTCATGTCTTTATATATATATATATATATATATATATATATATATATATATATATATATATATATATATATATATATGTATATATATATATATATATATATATATATGTATATATATATATATATGTATATATATATATATATATATATATATATATATATATATATGTATATATATATATATATATATATATATATATATATATATATATATATATATATATATATATATATATTTATATATATATATATATATATATATATATATATATATATATAATTATAATTATATATGTTTGTGTGTATTATATTATATATATTATATTTGTGTGCGTTGTACAAGAAAATAATCACCAGATGTACAACACTTACACCACGACACTTAGACTTGCTATCGAATTCCAGCATCATTTAAATGATGTACAGATCATAAGACACAGAACTAATAGTTCACAGAAAATAATTAATACTCCGTATCAAACAAAAAGGAACTGAAGTATTTTTCTATTACCGTGCGTTTTGTTTTACTGAAAATATTGATTTGAGTAAAGTTTACATAGGAGCTGTTTGATGTACAGTGAGTGTCTGTGTTTCTAACGGCTTGATGGAAATGTGGACAGCAGATTTAATATGTGGTTGTATGGAGTTTTGTGTTAGGTGGTCCGTTGTTTAAGAACATGGTTGCTCACCCCAAAGTGCCTAAGTTCAAACCCATCGGGCAAATAAGGCTCGTCAGTTAAGGACAGAAACCCTTCTAGGGGAGAAAACCCCGAAATCAAACAGGAGTGGAGTCCCTTAGTCGTTAGGATTACCAACTCTGGTTACTTTTCTGCAGCTCTTGTGACACTGCTGATGCCAAGCTGTACAGGTAACCTCCTGTCCCTTGGGTACATCAGCTGTGTGGAGCTAGGGGTTTTTGTGTAAGTGCAACATCATCAGAGGCGTAGCGGGGGGGGGGGGAGGGGTCGGGGGGGGGGTACATATGTCCCCGGGCGCCGACCTTAGGGGGCGCCAAAATGGGTTGGAACGGTTTGAAAAACAAATTATAAATAGTTTGTGTGGGGGGGGGGGGTTAGGGATAGGGTTAGGGGGTGCAAATCGAAAGTTTGAGGGAGGGGGTGCAAACTGAAAGTTTGACCCCGGGCGCCGGGAAGGGTCGCTACGCCTCTGAACATCATGCTCCCCTTAACTTAGGCACAAGTTTTGTGTTTGGATTCCCAATGCGCAATCATCAAATGGTCTATTAGATTAGGGAGCCATAGATTTATATGGAGTTTTGTGTGAGTAGAGTTTTAGGTGTGTTGTATAATGTGTTGTCTGTTATGAGCTGAGTTTAGGGCGTGTAATCAGATGTCTATAGTAAGAGAATAGATGATGTAGTTCAGAGTTTAAATTAGAGCATGTAATCTTCGCTGGGGATCGTTAAAGAAGCGCACGTGCGATCAAACAAGGCATTTCGTTAATTAAAATCTGCATGAAACCGTCGTTATCAACATCAAAGCGAGATCAAGCGACGGTAAAAATCTCGGTCTTTGAAACTCTGTCAATATTTCACGCTGTCCTGTTTGATGTGTTACAGAGGAGAGGTCGTCTTAACCTAACGCGTCTTCAGTCTCGTCACGTGGTAGGACCTACTTAAGGTTCGGTATATTGAAAGAGAATCTCATTGTTGTAATTTATGTAAAATACTGACTTCGCATTTCTTTATCAGTTATCAGAAAAAGTAAAAGAAAAAACATTTACTAAGCATTCGTCTACTTTCAGTAGAAGTATTAGAAATTGTAATAATCTTTTTTTTTTAAAGTTTGTTTTCCAATTAAAGTTTACTTTGTTAGAAGAAATAATAAAAAACGATATTGAATTTAGTGCTAATCTATGATTTGATAATTTTGGCAGATGAAATCTTCCCAAAAGTAGATTTGAAAATGTAAACATATCTTAGATATGCGACCTCTAAACGACGTTTTGGTTTACTTTACTAGTGATTACACACACACACACACACATACACACAGAGAGATAAAAGATGTGTAGTTTTTATGTTAATTAAACCTCGCCATTTTTATAACTTTTCTCGCTAACAAAAAACTGAATCTTGTAAAAAAATTGTTTTAAAAATTCAAACAATTTTCTTGATGTCCCCAGTTATGGCTTAATGTTAATTAGTTCCGCTAACTAGACACGTGTGAGGTGAGTTTAATTAAGAAACGGGACACTCGCACTTGGGTACAAGAGAAGAACGCACTTAAGTGCAACCGACTCGCGAGTATAAAAATTAAGATCTAAGGCTGAAGGTAAACTAAAATCGATTAATATTAATTTCAGCGTCATACCTTTTTACTTGTTCCTCTATAGTTACATAGTTTAAGATCTAACTCTAGTATCAGCCTCAACATTTGATGTGTGTTTCAGATTATTAAAATAAACTAAAAGCTATTAGTATTAATTTCAATCATTCGTCCCTATATCATCACACGTTTTGAGACTAGCTCTAGAATTGCCTCATATATTATTTCTGAGATGACAGAAATTTAATGTTTAAGGATATTTGGAACTATTGGGGTTAAAATTTGCGTTTGGGTTAGTGTTAAATATCTTCTAGGCATTTTTAAAGTTTGATGATTAGATATGGCAGTTTAAAATACATTAAAAAATAATTTAAAGTTAATCTATTTAATACGATTTTTTACTATATAGTGTATTTGTATAGGTTACACTTATGTGATTGCAGTGAAATTATTGAAATGAAATACATGCATTACTTTGTATAAGTTGCATTTATTTAAAGGTGTGTTACGAATGTTTTAAAGATATGTATTCCTGATTTTAAAGGCAAAAGAGTTTATAAACACATATTGTATACAAATGTAAAACGAATTAATTATGGTTAACCCCACTAACTGTAACACATATGAGGACACTAATTTGTAGACAAAATGTGTATGCTGTCAAATAACATACGTTTGTAAACTTCATTATTATTTTGTTCAAACAAAATAAAACTGTCAATTAAGATTCGACGGTCAATTCGTGTCAAACGACTACTGAAGTCAACGGTCTATACAATTTAACCTTCACTGACAGTCAACCGACGTCAAAAGTCATTCCCCAAATCAATCGTCACTCAAAGTGAAACGTTATCCCACGTGAAACATCGATCAGATTCATACACCACTTCAAGTCAATCGTCCCTTCAATTTAAACATCAGTGCCAGACAAACCTCACTCAAAACTGCAGTCACATTCACACAGTCCTTACATACACACCCACGCACACGCACAGACACAGACACACACACACACATATATATATATACATACTAGCCGTCCCGGCCAGGCCCTGCTCTGGCTTCTGTGAAAAACCTTTCCGTTAAAGACCATTACCTGTGTGTTAAGTAATCATCATAAACCCGGCATTGCCCACCCAAACCACAACCAACCAAAACAACAAAACGCAAACATAACGCTAACACAATTACAAATACAAACGAAAACAAAAACCTAACAACAAACCCAACCACAACCACAAACACCAATACAAACACAAAGAAAAAACAAACAAAAAAGCAAACGAAAACAAAAACCTAACAACAAACCCAACCACAAACACCAATACCAACAAAAAAAAAAAAAAAAAAAAGCAAACGAAAACAAACCAAATCCAAACGCAAAACCAACCAAAAACACAAATACAAACCCAAACAAAAAAACACAAACAAAAACGAAAAAAGAAAGAACAAAAACGAACCAAATCAAAACGCAACCACTAACGCAAACCCACCTAAACACAAAGAAAACACTAACGCGAACATAAACGCCCGGGGCGGAATCACCTGTTTTAGCTTAATGAACGACTATAGTACCCCAACTTATTCATAGTCTTTTGCACTCACTTAAACGAACGCGCCTTTTTCAATTTGATGAACAATTTTAATACTCCAAGCTTATCCGTAAAATACCTACAACATTTGCACTTGATCAATCCCCGCTAATTATGTAATTATTTTTTTTTTCCCAACACCAAAACAAAGTAATTAAAAAGTAAATTATTTTCGACTAATGCAATGGTTTCATAAAGGGAAGTAATTTTGTTTTCCTAATTTATCAAAGGGAAGTAAGTGCTATAGGACTAAATAAAGACATAATTAGAATTTTTGTAAAAGATTATATTTTTTTAAAACTTGTGTTTAATGAACATGCCGACAATTATTACTATAATTTGAAAAATGAAAATTATTTCCCAACACTTTCAATAGTAATTTTTTAGCTCATAAATTTAGACAAATGCGCACGATAATTTTCTAACACTTAAATCCATAGAACTGTCAACGACAAACATATGCATTACATACAGAACTGAGCTTTATATATTAGATATATATATATATTATATATATATTATATTATATATATATATATATATATATGTAAAGCTATCATTTGTTACTATATTACTATTATCATATATGTAAGGTACTTTGGTCCACAACGTACAAATGACCCCAATGACCCGTACTCCTTTTGTATTCATTGTATTATCACCAAATTAACACTTACAGTTGTTTCGTTAACTTTACTAACTCTTTTATGTGAACACCAATTTTTTTATCTATAAAACTCCACTGCATCCCTACACGTGATAGCTACACGCCTACCCACCCCTAACCTGTCGGTACTTAACATTCATCTAAACATAAACACCGACTTGAACATACCAACCTTTCACCCTCCCACTAATTCGCTCACACAGCAACTTGTTCGTCAAACCCTCCCCCCCCCCCACCCACACACACTACAAATGGTAACACATCAGCAGTCAGATAACACAGCACAAAATTTGACGCTTGGCTTGGCTTAAAACACGCAGTCACCCTCTCCATGCCTCGTCAGCCACAGCTACCCACTCCCCCCTCTCCCCCTCTATCCACTTACCCTCAGACATGAAAACACCACTTTCCCTTTAACTGTTCCAACGACCCCACCACCCACCCCAACATCAATTTCGAATATCTATTCATTTACTTTTTAAAGTTCTAAATCTTGTTTCTTTCCCCTCATGTTTTACACAGCAACCTTTTGAAAACTCAATGCGACCAGTACATAAATAAACACTCTTTTAACTAGTCAACTTAATTTGTTTCCCTACATTGAAAATGCTCCACTGGCCCTTTGTCATTCTCGGAAAAATATCCTTTCCACTCCCCACCCAGACTTCTGACACGTTTATTTGACCTTCACCCCTTTTACTGCCATCTTTTGTAATTTTTGTTATAATCATATACATGACATCACGCAAATATTCATTATGTACATGTTCAAAACCTTTCGTTTTCATTTGAAACTATGTAAAAAATGTGATGTTGATGTACTTGTTTTAATTGCAAATAAAAGTATTATAAAAAAAAAAAAAAAAAAAAAAAAAAAAAAAAAAATATATATATATATATATATATATATATATATATATATATATATATATATATATATAAAGATATTTTGCCGTGAAATATTTTGTCTCTGAGAACTCTTTAAAAATGAAATTAAACAGTTCAAAAGTACAAATTTTTTATAACACGGTAACCAGCTCTTCTATTTATATAATATTTAAAAATATGCTTGCCTAATGTGATGACCTAACTTAAAGCCGTACCGTCTGGTTCTACGTTCGATTCAAGCTTTGAGAGATTAGACGAACCTTCTTCTGATAACTTAACCTTTGACCCAGACTTTGATCTACTGAGTTCACTGATATGACTGGTGAGTACATCTTATCCGATCGTGGTCGTGATGGGTGAGTAACCCCAGAGTTTACCATATACCAGACGGGAGAGGTGTGGTGTCGTAACCTGGTGGTACCGGGGTTGTGTTTGATGGCGATGTGGTAGGGGCGGGATGGAATTCTGGTTGTCAGATTTGAAAAGTTTTTTTTTCTTCTTAGTGTGTTGGGGTAGATGTGGATGGTTATTTAAGAGATAGGTTAGTTTGACAAATAGAATCAGTTGCATAAAGTGAAAGCTAAAATGTGGATGTGTGACTAGAAATACTAAGAGATGGGGTGTAGATAGATACAGTAACTGATGGGGTGCAGATAGAAACAGATGGGGTGTATATAGAAACACTAACAGTTGGGGTGTAGATAGAAACAGTAACAGATGGGGTGTAGATAGAAACAGTAACAGATGGGGTGTAGATAGAAACAGTAACACATGGGGTGTAGATAGATACAGATGGGGTGTTGATAGAAACACTAACAGTTGGGGTGTAGATAGAAACAGTAACAGATGGGGTATAGATAGAAACACTAACAGATGGGGTGTAGATAGAAACAGTAACAGATTAGGTGTAGATAGAAACACTAACAGATGGGGTGTATATAGAAACAGATGGGGTGTAGATAGAAACAGTTGGGGTGTAGATAGAAACACTAACAAATGGGGTGTAGATAGAAACAGATGGGGTGTAGATAGAAACACTAACAAATGGGGTGTAGATAGAAACAAATGGGGTGTAGATAGAAACATTACCAAATGGGGTGTAGATAGAAACACTAACAAATGGGGTGTAGATAGAAACAGATGGGGGTGTAGATAGAAACATTAACAAATGGGGTGTAGATAGAAACACTAACAGACTGGGTGTAGATAGAAACAGTAACAGATGGGGTGTAGATAGAAACACTAACAGACTGGGTGTAGATAGAAACACTAACAGACTGGGTGTAGATAGAAACAGTAACAGATGAAGTGTAGATATAAACACTAACAGATGGGGTGTAGATAGAAACAGTAACAGATGAAGTGTAGATAGAAACACTAACAGATGGGGTGTAGATAGAAACAGTAACAGATGGGGTGTAGATAGAAACAGTAACAGATGGGGTGTAGATAGAAACAGTAACAGTTGGGGTGTAGATAGATACAGTAACAGATGGGGTGTAGATAGAAACACTAACAGATGGGGGTGTAGATAGAAACAGTAACAGATAGGGTGTAGATAGAAACAGATGGGGTGTAGATAGAAACACTAACAGATGGGGGTGTAGATAGAAACAGATGGGGTGTAGATAGAAACAGTTGGGGTGTAGATAGAAACACTAACAAATGGGGTGTAGATAGAAACACTAACAGATGGGGTGTAGATAGAAACAGTAACAGTTGGGGTGTAGATAGATACACTAACAATTGGGGTGTAGATAGATACACTAACAATTGGGGTGTAGATAGATACAGTAACAGTTGGGGTGTAGATAGAAACACTAACAGTTGGGGTGTAGATAGAAACAGTAACAGTTGGGGTGTAGATAGAAACACTAACAGTTGGGGTGTAGATAGATACAGTAACAGTTGGGGTGTAGATAGATACACTAACAATTGGGGTGTAGATAGATACAGTAACAGTTGGGGTGTAGATAGATACAGTAACAGATTGGGTGTAGTTCCCAGTTTTTAAAGAACCACTAAAATTTTTATTTCAATGTTTTGGCATTTGATTAGGATTAGATCTTTACTTTTGAATTTTGATTTGAAATAAATAGCTTTAAATATGAAAAAAATATTTATTTTTAAAAAGCATACTAATATTTCTCACAAAACATTGAAGTATTATACCTAGCTCTGCTATAATAAAATTAGTAATCAAATAATATACCTATACGACTATATCAATCCGCTTTTGAAGCCAATAACGTTTTTTTCTTTCTTTACGGACACCACTGGCTCAGGAGGTGCTTCCATAACCCTAAACACGGTCAACTCCGACTACTGGCTTGGGTATCGGTCGCTTCTGTCTTCGGTTCTCACCGGGCTTATCTTCCTGCCCACTGAACGCAGGGTAAACTCGTACCCCACCGGCTCAACCGTAGGAAGCTAATAACTTTAAAAAACACATCACTCATGTCAAATTAATGCATACTGACCGATAGAGAAATGCATTCTGAATCAGAATAATATTCCTTATTTAACGATATTCGAAAAAGTCGGCAGTGGCAAGAATAGAACCTTCGCCACGGGGCTGGCTACATCACGGCTGTGGGGCAGGGCCTGGTGCCCAAACGACTGTCAACTGTCTGTACACTCTATACCTCACCTACTCTCATTGTTCTCTGATGAGTGTTTTTATCCTAATTAAAGTTGTTTTTCTCTATAATAACTTTAATGAGTTTTAAAAATAATATAAAATAATTATTAATATGTGTGCATGGAACTGGAGAGCCGCATCTTGACTTCAAAAGAGCCGCATGCGGCTCGCGAGCCGCAGGTTGCCGATCCCTGTTCTAGCCTGTTTTCGTCTTCTGTTCTTTGTAAAATTCTGTTACAGATAAATGTATTTTAAGAAAGGTTGACGAAGCGGTATCAGCATTAGATGAAAGTAAAACTTCAAATTTTAACATTTATGTTATTTAATACAGGTATATGTTTTCTAAAAAGTAGTATCAAATTATAACTACGAAGTATATTAAATATAGTGAGAAGAAAAGAAGTTTAATATAATTGATAACATTTCTGTTTAGTAAAATAATAAAGAATGAACCAATTTTTTAAAATCTTTTTTTCCAATACAATTAGAAATTACCTTTAACGTTTTGGAACAATGTGGTGGATACTTTCCCATGTTTTTGTAATGTTATAAATGGGAAACAACCAGCAGATAAACATATTGAATATCTGAAGTGTTACATTTTGAATTTAATCTTCACTAGACCAATGTGGGTTTATAAGTAATTCATAAATGACGTCACGCTTGTTTGACGATTTTATCTCCCCCCCCCTCCCTCCGCCTTCCCAATGTCACATATCGTCACACAAATCCTACCCCGACATCTAAAATGAAGTCTCTCTTGAACCAACATGTTTTTTTTTTATCTTCTCAAAACACCGATTTCGACTGAACGTGGCCTGACCACATTAATACTTCATATACTGGTCACAGAAACAGGTGAACTCTACTTCACCTGCCCCGTGTCCCGCCAGGTCCGAAAAGTATCGTTACCATACTCATCTAAAAAGAATTGAAATATCAGCGTACATGTTTTAATCTCTTAAAAAAACATCGATTTTTTTTTAATGTAATATTTTCTGAGCTCGAACCTCAAATGAATAACAAATGAATACATAATCAATGCTAGACTACAAAAATAATAATTAGAATGAATCAGAATCTCGTGTGTCGAGATCTCCTACTGTACACTTAAAAAGTAACAACAATAACTGTGTGTGTTTTGAAACCATACTACTTCAAAGGATTGATGTTGCACCGTACAAAGGATTGATGTTGCACCGTAATCTCGGCCAGCTACACGCGAACCTCATAGAGAAAACGTTTCGTATTATTTTACCGTCACACTCTCCGTAAAAATTCTGAAGGGAGGCTAATTTTCGCCATAAGGTAAAAATTAGGCCAAATATTTTGTTATTAATTTAATTATATCCAAATTTAACCTACTTCGTTGCTACGCAACAAAGATTTACATATAGTATTTTAGACCTGAACTAGTCTAGCAAAGAATTTCAATTATTTATTGTGTTTTTATAATGCTTTTGTTTTAACAAATGAATTTTGGTTTGGCCTACTTTACTCCGACAGCTTAATTAAATCTAGTTTATCTGTAGATCTAGATACATTCGTTGTATTCTGGAACTATATGATCTGTCTGTGAGCGTTTGGGGTGGGTTAACTACTTACATATATGAGGTAGGGTGGTTTAACTGCTTACATATGAGGTAGGGTGGTTTAACTGCTTACATATGAGGTAGGGTGGTTTAACTACTTACATCTGAGGTGGGGTGGTTTAACTACTTACATATGAGGTAGGGTGGGTTAACTACTTACATATGAGATGGGGTGGTTTACATACTACCATATGAGCTGGTTTAGTTATTAACATATGAGGTGTGTGTGTATGTTTTAGCAAATTATTAATTATTTAGCTACTTACATATGAGTTGGAGAGGTGTAATTTTATATTTGTTGGGGGTGTGATTTTTGACAAATGGGAGAGGAGTGTAACCATGTAGATGTTAAACTATTGTCCGAACTTTATTTTGCTACATATTAAATCATACATTTCAAATTCCAAACATTGTCGCCAGTGGCGTAGCGAGGTCGGGTGTTACGTTGTGCGGCACTTAATGGTGGCATTCCCAGAGGCGTAGCAACCCTTCCCGGGGCCAAACTTTCAAATTTTCGATTTGCAACCCCCCCTCAATTTTTCGATTTGCACCCCCCTCAAACTTTCGATTTGCACCCCCCCCCCCTCGAACTTTCGATTTGCACCCCGCCCCCCTCAAGTTTTTCTCTCTATATTTTGCTATTTTTTGCCTTGGAGTCATTCTCCTAAATGGTGTCACCCGGTGCGGTCCGCACCCCCGCACCCCCCTCGCTACGCATCTGATTGTCGCCTTCCTACCCCAGCCTAAATTTCCGAATACTCTACTCATCACACACGTTTACTATAAGCACCCAGCACGAATTCTTCAGATTTAACTAAGGCTGGGTCTGTTCGCAGTTTTAATTAACACCAACGGACATTGAATTAGGCGTCACAACTAGCAACCCCAGGGTTTCAAAAGTTACACTGTATATATTTATTTTCCCCCACCTTCTGTACAAAAATCGTTATTGGGTGGGTTCCCATCACCAACAGATGTGTAGGGATAATTGTTCCGAGACAAGCCTCACCCTCCTTAACGTAGCTGGGGGCAGGAAAACTTCATTAAAACAAAACAATCAGGGACGTATCGCAGAGACCGGCACCTACACTGGGGATTGGAATTTTTTTTTTTTTTTTTGTATTTGGGCTCGCAGACGTCAAACACTTGGACGCCCCCACGCGGAGACTATTTATACACCGTCTGGTAACGCCACGTCTGCGTTAATCAGCCTTGACCTTCAACTTCTACCGCAGCGGGCTAAAATTAGATTTGAAAAAAAAAACAGTTCCGGGGAGTTTTTTTTTTTTTTTTAAGTTTTCCTGACGTGATTTCCCTTAGTTGATTGGTTTACGTAGGTTTTTAATTCTGGAAGCGTAGAATGCCATAAAAAACCTATACTTGTCAACGTTTGTTTTGTTAGTCAATTAGATGACGTAATACATCCCCCTCTTGTCAACACACCCAGCGACAACAACATTGTAGGCGACTGGATTGTCTACTCCATCTTTCCCCAACACGAAGACACCATCAAGTTTTCTTTAACATTATCAATTAAGTAAATATATGTTTATGTGTTATTGTTATATACACCTTACTATTATATAGAACTTTTCTTAAAGTAAAATCAGCCCAATCACATTCCACATCTCTTAGTTAGAACAGCTAACTTGTTAAATTCGTTTTTGACGTTTTCAACTCGCAAGTGAGCATAGACCATATCCAACACTATAACAAGATTTCCTTTATTTTTTTTTTTTTTTACTTTTCCGACTTTTTCTCAAAATTTTCGTGTCTTTTCGCGTGTTTTTTGGTTTCCCTATTTTTCTTCATCCTCGTGGACTCCAGATATGACTTGTCTAGTAGTACTTGATTTTAGTTTTCCCAACGTATAGCCTATCAATCTCCACATTCTTTGGGGAACTCTTTGCTCCACAGGGATTTGTCCTGTCTTCTACACTAGTGTCAGGTACTTTGTTAAACACCTTTATATTTAATATTCGACGTCGGCACCGATTTATTAAAAATTAGAGTTTCTCCCATTCCAATTGGTTGATCAATATTATAACTAGTAATTGAAAAATTAACAAAAAAGTAGATAGAAAAATTTGTTTTAAAAATAATTAGATAAAGCTAATAAAGTATGTGTTCTGTTTGTTTATTTAATCAAAATCTGTCAATAAAGTCAGTTTACTAATTATATTCTACATATACATTTCACTAGTCAGAATACTTAATATCACACGCAACATAAACAAAGACTCATTTCTTCTCTTATGAGAACTCATCAATATTTTTCAAAGCCAGAAATAAGCAGCATCTGCTCTGTATCAAGACTTGTTTAAAACAACATTCTGCAATATTTAGGATCCTCTGCTTGTATAAATCTACCTTACAAATAATAGCTCTAAACAAAACACGAATATTTGTCTAATCTAAACTAATTAGTTCTTGCGATGTTAGCCTAGATTTATTCTATAAACAAAAGGGAATTATTTTCGGAGCCTAAACTTTTTTGTCCATATCAATGACATAAAAGTGTTTCAAAAAATTATATTTGGTAGCTTGAAATCTGTTTACTGTCTGAAAAATTAATGTAAAAATTGATTGGGATATTTTTTTTCAACTACATGCTTCTAAAAAAGTGTTCATTTGAATTTTTTTCTGCTTCTGTAGTCTGCGCCTTGGGGATGCGCATAGTTACGGAAAATTAAAGGCAACTATTGAAACAGTAAACACAAAAAATATAACTAGCACATAATTAAATGAAAAAAAGTGAAAGTAGGTGTGGGGGAGGGGTATTAGAGGAGATGCGATGATAAGAAAGAAACCAGTATTTTTAAAAAATATTTTAACATTTTCTAAAACGTGCTTTGTTATCTGTTGACTGAACTTCATTTTAGAATTTATGTTTTCATTCGATAAAGCTGATCCAACAGACGGACTTTCAAGAACGCGCCCTCTCGCGTGAAGGGAGAAGTGAGACAAGCAAGGGAGACTACCAGCAAATCAATGAAAGAAGGGAGACTACCAACATATCAATGGCAGATTTTGACTAAGGAATTTGATAGATAATTATTAGGAGGTTTCTCTCAACTTTTGAGTGAATTCGCGTAACAAGAAGTAATACTTAAACTGCACTGTAATTTCCTGATATTTTTATAACAAATATGTCTACCATTTCATAGCCAAATTCAACGGATAGTAACATCTAAACGCTAAGAAAATTTAGAGACTTCACTCGCTTTTATTTTCAAGTTAATTACACTAAATTAATTAAATAATTGTACAATACTTTATTAAGGAAATCAACAATATCATAAGTAAGAAATTTTTATTTATTTTTTGAAAAAAAAAAAAAATCATAAGTAAGAAAAATTAAGTTATAATTAGACGTTTTGTATTATGTATAAGTAAACCATCTTCAATGAATAAAGTACATGTCAGAAAAAAAAAATCATAAGTAAGAATAAAAAGATGTTAAACGAGAATTAATATGCATACATTACTAACCTAATATTACTTTTGTTTACAAGCCTGTCCGTTTAATCCTGTTGATTTTACTTCTGGTATAAAATGCTTTTCCTCGATCATTAATATGCCAATTATGTGGAGGTCAGTTATTTTTAAAGTTTATTATGAGTGACTCTTATTTCAAAAACAATAGATCAGTATGGTAACCTGACACAATATTCGAGGAAAATATAAGTGTGGTTGGCTATCTCCATGTGGTAGAACATCTAATGTACAAAATAATTTGCTGACCAAATAACTCAACACAAAATTTATGTGGGAAACGTAACTTAAATGACGAAAATCTCAAAGAAAATTTATTTAACGATAACATATCTCTAGGACAAAATATCTAACGAAAAACAATTTCAAGGACAAAACATCTAAAAAAACAACAACGCAATATCTTTAGATGAAATATTCCAGACGAGATATAATGAATCAACCAATTAGAGAAAACATATCCCCGGTGATGTACACGCGATATCTTAATTACCAGCGTCATGTACTCAGCTCTGGCCCCAAACTAATTACACGACACGTGTACACGTCCCATCAAAAGCATTTCGCAACGACCGGTTACCCAATGCGTGACCTTGACCTCTTCACGTCACGCTCCAGTGGCCAGAGAACGAGACATTTGTCACGCGTGAGTGGCTGCACACGACAGCCTGACTTTTCAAGGCATACATGTGTTTGTGTACTCACGGTAGAACTTTACATCCCAGAGGCCACTGCGATCACCTAAGTGTATTTGCTTTATCCTATCGGTGTGTTCCATAAACTACACAGTATTTTAGTGGGTGACTCGTTCTAAACATTCACTTGATAAAATATTCCTCAAACTTTTAGAACAATTACTAAAATGTGTAACGAAACAAAACTGGTCTTGCCTAGTTCATTTATACGTTGGTAAAGATAAAGAATGATAAAGAATATATTAAAACGTTTTATTAATTCTTGTGTATTTACAACAAAAAAAATCCAATTTTAATGCACCTCTCTCATTTTTTGTCCAGACCACTATACCTTTAATTGGTATTAACAAATATAATCCAATCAATAAACTCAACCATAATTTTATAATTATGTCTTTTAACATAAAAAGGGTAAAGTTGCTCTAAGGAGAAAGAGATCCATTGGGCAGATGAAGCAGAGTTTATATATTTCCTTAACCTCGGTAATGAAGGGATGGTGTGGTCAGCACTATGCCCAGCGGCCTTTACTTTCTCCAACGGTACCCATCAGAGCTGGGTGGACTCGGTGTTGGCAGCCAAACGCTCTACCATTCAACCACGCCGTCCCATATCTTTTAACATATAATCTTTAACTGCGTCCTCAATTGTTATGCATCATCGTATTCCAATAGCTAAATAAATGTATCGTTCATCTATTATTTAGCCTTGAATAATTTTTTACGGACAAATCTGACTTAATATACAACTATATTCCATACATTCTTAAGATATTTTATTGGTTCATTTACCTCAATCCCCCCCCCCCCCCCCTTTGCCCATCATCTCACTGTGATGTGTTATGCAAATCTCTACTACAACATCGAACGATCGTTGTATACATAACCTCAAGTCAAAATAACATTTTAGTAGGCTAATGTCGCGATTTGATTCTGTGCCGACACGGACTTCTATTTCCCAAACACACGTGCCGGAAATGACGCTATAATAGTACGTTTACTTCCGGGTTGAGGTTTCACCCTGGGAAAGCTTGCGTCTCATTGGCTGCTTTATTTATTCCTCAACATGATTCCCCTTATGTACCCAGATGGACGATCAGTCTTCGGTGACATTCATCATTTAGATTTCGTCGATCAATTTCGAATTGTTTTCATCTATTTTTATCATTATAGATTCATCCATCTTATAATTTGTTTTCATCTAACTTTATTAGTTTTGTTGATTATTGTTGTACCGATTTCACAAATACTTCTGTTGTTTTCATTTAATCGACCCTCATCATTCTACTTTTATCAACGCTTCTTCATTCTGTTATTATCGTTTTTTTTTTTCCATTCTGTTTTTTTTTCATAATTATTATTCTGTTTTTATCGATTTTTATAACTCAGTTTTTATCGACCCACGTAACACCCTTGACGTAATTCTTTCAGCGTTGTATACTTAGCAGAGGCGTGATGATGTGGGAAGACCGTGGGGGAGGGGGGTTGACCAGAGTTTCTTCCAGGCATCTCTTCGGGGGGGGGCTTTGCCCCCCCGAAAAATTTTTACCGCCCCCCCGAACGAAATGAAATTTATATAATTTATATAGCAAATATATACTTTTAACAGTGTCCGCCCCCCCGAAAAAAGTTTACCGCCCCCCCGAAAATTTCAAGTGCCCCCCCGGAGAAAAAAGTCAGGAAGAAACACTGGGGTTGACTATAAATAAATCGGTTAAATTTGGCAACACGTCACCAATCATCGACCCACGTTAATCCGATAGTGAAGCGTAGTTTAATCGAGCGTGCAAACAACGTGTAGAACGCCTGTTTTGGTTTGTGTTGAAGGTACGTTGATATTTTACAACACAGAAATGAACATAAATTTGACAAATTGAAACAAAATTAGACAATTGGAACTTAGAACATTAATATATAGATATTTTTGCACCTCAAAACAAAACTAGACATTTTAGCATAGATTTTAATTATTGATATGGCTATGTGCAAATTAAATGTTCTTCTTACCATTAAGTTAAAATTTAACTTATATATACTTTTTATTATAGTTTAACTATTAAAAATTTGTGCAGATTTTACATCAAGAGCAAACAGGAAAACTAGATAAGTATCAGCAAAGGGAAATCACTCAAAAAATAATTTCCCTCACAGTAAATTTTTTACTGGCACAATTTTATTTTATCGCCTGCTTCAGAATTACCAGACGATAAAAAAACACAAAACTGGAATTTCTATTTTATAAATTACCCTTTTTATGCGGTGCTGTAAAATGTATCATTTAACTTATAGTAAAAACCAATTAAAAAAGTTTAATTTTTCCTTATTTTAATAACTACTTTATTTGTGAAAAGGGAATATAATTCTGTTTGTGGTACCGCAGTGATTAGTACAGTAGTACCAGTGTTTCACCTACAGACTTTTTTTTCCGGGGGGGGGGGGCGTAACTGGTAAAAGTAAATATTTTCTATACAAATTCCATTTGGTTCGTGGGGGGGGGGGGGGCGGTAAACTTTATTCGGGAGCCCTCCTGAAGAGATGCATGGAAGAAGCTCTGACCCCAACACTACAATAACCAAGTTCCATTAAAAAAAACTTTACCTAAATCGGTTTTTAGGAATGTAACTGTTTCTGAGTAGTTTCTAAATGAGGAATATATTGGTTATACTGTAACACTAATCATCATGCTAAAAATTCAGTTCAATTATTTAAATTTTTAGTCGTTCACACTTTGGGGAAAAAAAAAAACAGACGAGAAAAATGTTATAGGAATTTTTGGAACCATCTTTAAGCGAAAGAAAAAATTGATAGAAATATGATCGGGTTAGAGGTCCGCCTAACGCTCGGGAAAAACTCGCAGACGATGTTTATATAGCCGGCCGACGTGGGCGGTCAAGTGTGCCGCTGTCTGACGAGTCAGACGGTCGAATAATTACAGTCGGCGAGCGACACTCGACAGTCGCTCGTCTAGAATGTCTCACGATGGTCGTGTGACCAAGTGCTAGCTGAAACATGGGGGAGGGGGTTCAGGGGGGGGGTCGCGGTGATTGGGGTCGTACGCCGGTAGGAGAGTGGGTACTAGTAGGTGTGAGTAAATATACAGCCCCGTGAATCATCAGTGTGGATAAATTATTTTATCTACTGTAGGGATAACAACTCATGCAGTGTCGGCTGATTTTTGCACTATGTTACACTTTGTCAAAAGAAACTCCAGAATTTTAGGGTTGAAATTAAGTATCAACTGGTTATGCGCCATTAAGGTCGATTTTCTTTTTGGATTTGCTTCCATAGCATTTGTCCAACAAAGAACAAACTAGAGCCTCATCAGCCCGGGAGTTCGAACTCGGGACTTACCATGAGATTAACCGACCCGACCACGCCGGCTTCCCTTTCGTCTTCATTGTAGTCACTGAGTTTAATTAAGCATTTCAGTTTATTTTTAAATACAGATTTCTCCACCCCCCCCCCCCCCAAACACACTAAAACCTATGCCCTATATAGCACACTTTGACATGTTGAATTTCCCCTAAACTCAAGTGTGTGAATTCATTTATGAAAAAATCTGAATTTATTAAGTAAGTCATAAGGAATAGAATTTCTGATCCAACATTCATTCTTACAGTTAATTCATAATATTTAAAAATTTATATTTACTCTGAAATGTATAAAGTTTTAAAATACAATTTTACATAGTTCAATGCGAGTACAATGACCTTGAGTAGATAGTAGGAACACTGACGAACTTTCAAGGTCATAAAAAGAAAGCGGTCTGTGTTATGGCATTTAGCTCGTGCTTAGATTCTGACGAAGTATGTTTGTGAGAGTCGTGTAGGTTGTGTGTGTGTGTGGGAGGGAGGGGGAGGGGGGGGGCGATGTTTGACCAGGGTAATAGCTGGACCAGGGATGTAATTACACCAAATATTCCCATCGAATTGTGCCGGGTGTCGGCAAACCCAGGCACACAATTCAATCACAGTGCTGGTACCCAGCTGCGATTTAGAGCCAGATATTCATAGTCTCTTTACGCTGTATTATATGGCGTGTGTAACGTGGGGAGGGGGGGGTGTATCACACTTCCAGTATAAACCGGGGCCCCGTCTATTTATAGCGTGATTTTAGTAGAATAAACATAATTGGTTTTACTTTTGGAAAACAGGGCAAAATAAGTTGTTCGCCTGTTTCTGTGACCTTAGATATAGGTCAGCACTATGCCTAGCCTTCTGCACATTCCCTAAAGTCAGGCACCTATCAGAGTTGGGTGAAGTCAGAAGCCTCCAACAGGCTGGAGTCTAAAACCCGGAATCAAGAATCGGAATTGTGCTCTCTACCATTCAGACACTCAGTGTTTTTTTAGCGAATGTGGCGAGTGGGATTTGATGTGAAAGTAAGAATAGAGGTCTATACTCAAAGTACCATAATATGTGTTTATACAAGTTCCTCCACCATCACATCCTCATATAGACATAGCTTAAGAGACACAGTCCTCCCCTACACTAACTCACACACGTATCGCCTAAGATAGTTCGGCGAGCGTTTGGGCGAGCATATTATATTTTGTTTAACATTGTTTCGTCAAGCTAAGTTTCAACACAACCGCCGACCCCTGATCCACATCAATAGAAACGACAGCCAACGTATACATTATTCAAGGATCCTTTACCGTAAATAATTCGTGGTGCAATATGTTTAATTTAGTCTAACCGATCCTAAATAACACACTTTACGAATAACCCCAATATCATTATATTTCTTATTATTTCTAGTATATACTGAACTCATTAACTTAACACATGTTTGCACTAATTAGCACTGTCTTGTCTCATGCCATTTTATCTACTTAAACAAAAATTTAAGTTTTCATTTTTACTTTCTCGTATATACGTAGTATAGAGAAAGTATTGTAATCGTGCAAAAAAAAAATCGAGATTTTTACAAATCTCGACGTTTTACACCTCACTGATACGGAAAAACATAATTTTGCAATCTTGTCCGTATGTCTGTGTGTGTGTGTGTCTGTGTGTCTGTCTGTCCGTTTGTAAACACGATAACTTGAGTACCGTTACAGCTAGGTTGATGAAATTTCATATATAAGTATTTTATCAAAATCGTAGATCCGTATCAACTTTTGAGCGATTTCCGATAACCGGAAGTGGTACTTTTCCTACTTTGAATTTTTCAAAAGCCTATAACTTGAGTACTATTTCAGATAGATAAATGAAATTTCACATGTAAGTAAAAGATCTAATTCTCTACCTTCTGTTAAATTTTGAGTAATTTCCGTTGACTGGAAGTAGTAATTTACGCTACTTCCGATTTCTCAAAAAACTAATGTAAATTTTTAAAGTACTAATAATATTGCGCACTATTATACGCGTTTTTATTCGGCGTTTGCTTGGTGCGCAATGTTTTTTTTATGAGATTCTATTCTATTTTTAAAAGTTTAAGTATTTAAAATGGATTAAAAATCATAACTATATCCCCAGTTACCATCCCCTGTTGTTTTATATAAGAATATTCGAGAAAGTTTAGGGGAGATCACTACCGGTTTATTTAAACATTATAATGTATTAAGTTTACACTCCAAAAATGTATGATTTTAACAATACGAAATTTACACCAAATAGGTATTGTTTTAACAATACGAAGTTTACACTCCAAAAATGTATGATTTAAACAATACGAAGTATATACCAGGTATTATAAGAGGTATTATTTTAACAATACGACGTTTACATTCCAAAACTGTACAATTTAAACAATACAAAGTTGAATCCACAAAAAAATATTATTTAAACAATACGACAAAGCTAATACAAGTGTGTTTCCCTTGGTACGTTATATAAATAGCCTAACCAGGCACTGATGTATTACTACGCTTTCTTACGAACAGAACGTGTCTGGCTAAAATAGCTTAAGAACAACACGTCTCCCTCCGCGACTAAAAAATAAACTTCCGCTCCGTTTCCCCTCCCACTTGAGGCAGGGAAACGGTTCTAAAGTGGACAGAAACGTCGTCTTGTTCCAGAAAAATCTGGCAACCAGTCGATGGACGGTGTGCCAGTGTGGATACTGGCTAAACTAAATCTTTGAGACTGGGCTTGACGATGGCTATTTAATAAATAAGCAATCATCGTTTGGTCTCGGTCAGGTTTATCGATACCAGTTGAGGAGATTTTTGGGAGGGGTGGGGTTTATCGATACCAGTTGAGGAGATTTTTGGGAGGGGTGGGGGGGGGGGGTTATCGATACCAGTTGAGGAGATTTTTGGGAGGGGTGGGGTTTATCGATACCAGTTGAGGAGATTTTTGGGAGGGGTGGGGTTTATCGATACCAGTTGAGGAGATTTTTGGGAGGGGTGGGGTTTATCGATACCAGTTGAGGAGATTTTTGGGAGGGGTGGGGTTTATCGATACCAGTTGAGGAGATTTTTGGGAGGGGGGAAAGGTGTGGGGGGGTTATCGATACCAGTTGAGGAGATTTATTGGGAGGGGGATGGGGAAGGAGTACATTGGGGGTGGGATGGTTTTGATATTTTTTAATGATGGATTTATATTTTAATTATAACATCAAATTTTATAAAATTATTTAAATTTAAGTTGGGATGGTTTTGATTAAGTAGGAGTTTAGTCTTTTTGATACAGGTTTTTTTTAAGCTAGCATTATAGTATCATCACATTTTAGATGAAGTAATTCATGTAGGCCTACTGTTCGTCATTAGCCCATATACCAAATTTTACTCTATAGCGGGGGATAGTATGTACACACAGTGATGGTTATAATGTTACATGTTGGGTACTATACTAGACTTCGTAGCGTTATCAAATATTCTACTTCCCTGTTATTTAAATAATTATGTCCTAATAAAACAACGCTCTTTCAATCATTGTAGCTACCATGCCATTATTTTGTTTAATCCAGTAGTTTTTTTTTCCTTACTTTGCATTACAGGATTTTTTTTAATATGTAATTAAAAAATTCAAAAAAAAAGAAAAAAAATATTTATGAGTTTCAAATTAAATTGTCTATGTTTTTTAATAAAAAAATTAACTGCTAGAAAAATTTTCTAATATCGCATAAGATGGTGTTAATATACAGTTCATTGCCTCCTAGACTTCGGTAGAGTTATCTTTCTGGCTTATTACAGTATGTGATTTACCGCCCTTTGCCTATTGCGCTAGACAGTACAAATCAATGGCATCCCCTTCTTGGTGTTCTGTGTAATTAATTCCCGAGGAACTTTAGCCAAGGTTGTTTTCTAACAGTCCGTATTCTAGGTCTTCTTGTTAAACTTTACCTTGTTTTCTTGTAGTCTGCTTCTTGGTCTTTCAGCTAAAGGTGATACTATGTTCTAGACTTCTGATATGGTTTCTAGACTTTTGCCTAATGTTATTTGTTCAATGTTATATTATTTTCTAGACTTCTAACTCTGTTTTTTTTTTTAAAACTTAAATGTGATTTGGTTTCTAGACTTTTGCCTCATGTTATTTAAGTTCAATGTGATATATTTTTCTAGATTTCTGCCACTGGTTTTATAAGTTTACCTTGATTTAGTTTCTAGACTTTTGCCTTTGTTTTTTTTATAAGTTAAATTTGATCTTGATTTCTAGACTTCTGCATTTAGTTGTTTTTATTTGAAGTTAAAGTGATGTTTTTAATTGTCTGCTTCTAATCGTTTGATTTCTATGTAATTTTAGAACCTAAACATTATGACTCTCTTTCTATAAGTTCAATGCGACATTATATTCTCGACTTTTACCTGTGATTCTATAAGTTTAATTTGATCTTGACTTCTTGACTTCTGCATGTAGGTTTTCTTTTAAAGTTAAATTAGGTGTTCTCTAATTCTCTGCTTCTTATTCTTTAATTACTACGAAATCTTATAACCTAGAACTCTGCCTATGGTTAAGTTCACTTCGGTCTTCTTCAATCGTCTGCCAGTTATTCAACATGACCTTGATTTTTAGACGTCTGCTTCCAGGTTCTATATTTCTAAATGGCATTTTTCATTGACGTTCTCCTGTATAGCAGTGGGCCAGCTATACTGTCTCTGGAGAAATGCCCTCATCCTGATTATCTAGTGCGACGACCCCAGCCAATGTCCCTAACATAAACCACCAGAGGTCAGGAAATATAACTAACATTTTCATTAAGTGACCTTGCAAACCCAGATGCTTCTATTTCATTACTCAATATATCTTAATAAAAATCTCTTATGAACGAATTTAAATTTCAAGATTGGTTGTAATGAGGTATGTTAGATATTTTTTTTTTTTTATACTGACAGTAGATAATGATATCTATAATTGGACTTCTTAACTTGGATGCTAAATTGAAAGCTGCGCTATGCTAGGGGGATTTCGCTGCACTAGGCGAACTGGAGATTCAGGGCAAGATCCATTTCAACGTATAGATTTTCCCCACAATATTCGTGTTTGTGTGTGAGGTGACATAGGGTTTTGTGTTACTACTGGGGGAGGCTAAGTGAGGACAGACTGATGGTGGTGAGATGAGAACATTTAATGGATTTTGAATGATGGTTTTTATTGAATTTGGTTAATATGAGGGTCAGGGAGATTAAATATCTAGATAACAGTCGGAATTTTTATGAATTATTTTTTTCCATACATTAATTTTTTTTAATGCAATAGAGTTGTATGACTAAAAACCATTGCGCGCCTATTGAACCTGATGACGGGTGTCTAATAGCGCGGAATACTTTGACGAGACAGCCTACTAATTTGGAAAAAAAATTAATTAATTCATAAAAAAATTATCAGGAAACCAATTATGTCAAATTTAATGTTGTATTGCATTGTCTTCATGTCTTGACCCACGTACCAACTACAAACCGCATCTGTCTGTGAGAAGTGCCCGCAATTTCGCTCGGGCGTTTCGATCTTGACAGACTGACGACAGAGGAAGAGAGTTAAATAAAAGCTTGTAAAAATATATTACCATGGTATGACATGATGTGCCATTAAATATCAATAACTCATCAATATTTTTAATTTGTTCGTATTTGGAAAATATAGTTAACACATTTTCTTTTTTAATGAACCCATTTTCTAATAGGAGAGAAAGCAAATGATTTATCTAAAACGAGCGAAAACTAAAAACGAGCAAATGATTAGGTTATAGTTGCATTGCTAAACAACCGTGATTCTATTATTATGATTATTCTAATTACACTAATTACGTTGGATGCATGGCTAGCCACTAACTTAATTAACGTGTATACAATAAAAAAATATCCGCTATGATTTATCTGAAGCTCAGCATGTCGTATTTACATGATAATATCTCGTATACATGTCGAAACAAACGGAAGATGAATATCACCCCCCCATCTCCCCCCCCCCCCCCCCCCCCCGCCCAAACAAACACACAGATAATTTTACTTCTAACTAGAAAAAGTGTATTTTAGCTTTACAAACTCTTGACCGAACCGGTCAGATGTTGTGTTATGGACGCGGCCATCTATAATCTCTGAATTGTGTTTAAAACATTGTTTTTAAAAATCCAATGCGATGTAATTAAAATAAATACTACTCCAAAAAGCTGACTGTTTGAATATTGACGGACGTTACATAAGATTGGATGAATTTGATGTTTTAGTATTTTTGGTAACCAGACACAATTAAAAAAAATAAAAAAAAATAATTTAGTTGTTAATTTTTACTACACAAAATTACAACTGTATGAACTAGGTCATGTGGTTTAAACAAATTATTTTAATTTTAAAATGGTATCGCAAAAATGTGAGTACAAATTACTATGAGCTTTTTTTATGAAGTGGGGTTTTAGAATATGAGTCACGGAGTTCATGTACAGCCAAACAAGATGTGTCTTACGAAAGTGAAACTTCCGGTTAAAACTTCCGGCTTGATGAAAATAAATAGCAATGTTGCCTTAAACTGAAAACATTATTTTCAAGTTCTCTGAAACTTCAACTTGTATAAAATTGATTTTAAAATTACTACATTTCTAATGGGTTGTTTTTTTTCCAGCCGCTTTGGTAGCAAGATTTTTTTATACATGTAAACTATAACGGTCGAACCCAGTTCTTCAAAAGCGGCCACCCCCATTTAATACACTAAATATAGTCTGCCCACATTGATGTTCTGAGTGAGTAGCATCTCTTCCAGGCATCTCTTCGGGGGGGGGGGGGGGGGGGGGGGGCTACGCCCCCTCCCTGATAAAAGGCTACCGCGCCCCCCCCCCCAAAGAAAATGGAATTTATATTGAAAATATATACTTTTACAAGTGTCCGACCGACACCCCCCCCCCGGAAAATGTTTGTTCTACCTTTAATGAGGCTATATACTTATCGCCACCAAACCCCCATCGTTTGATTCCCCCCCCCCCTACACAGTCACCTGCAATTCGAGGCATGCAGATGTGCAAACAGTGTGTGTTTTGTTTGATTTTCTATGGACAGATATATCATTTTAGTTGTCAGAGTGGTCTAGCGGTAGAGAGCTGGACTGCTAACCCGTAAGTCTCGAGTTCGAATCCGGGTTCAAGTCAGTAGACCGTCCCTGAGTCCACCCGAATATGATGGGTACCTAACTCACGTTAGGGTAAGTAAAAGTGGCTTGGCATAGTGCTGACCACATTATCTCTTCATAAGCCGAGGTCACAGAAGCAAGCGATCTCTACTTGTCTAGTTTAACAGCCGAGTTGACACAAATACCACACGTTTTATTTATTTTTAATTTCATTACAGATGTAATTTACATATTCATCACACACAGTGCACCTACGGAATTTATTTTCATTTTTAATTTTTTATCGTTGTTTAAATAAAAACTAACAACTTAATTAGAAACACAGACTGACTAGGCGTTCATCAGATCATATTAAAAATATGCGAAACAAATTGTATTTCTACAAATTAAGCATTTATAATAGTAAATAGCTTTTTAATATAACTATAAACCTATCAAAATACAAATTCCTCTAGATTGTAGTCATTTGAAAATACGGCATAAAGCCATTGTTTAATTCGTATTTAAATTTAAACTATCAAGTAACGCACTTTTCGAATCTGTGACTATTTCATTTTTCTTCCAGTTTATTAAATTGATGGGAACCAAGCTAAAGCTACCTCCCATTGTTTTCTAGAATTTACATAAGGGAAGTAACTGAAGGATATATAAAATATAGAACAAAATATTTATATAAAAAAAAAACATTGTGTATGTGTGTGTATGTATGTGTGCGTGTGTGTGTGTTTGTGTGTGTGTGCGTGCGTGTGTGTGTCTCTCTCTCTCTGTGGATTAGTATTATTTTTTCGCTTAAGTAAACGAACATAATTTTTTATAGAATTAAATGTAAAAAAAAAGCAATTGAAATTAAACGTAATTATTTACTTGCATTTAATTAGTAAAAATTTTTAAAAAACTATTTTTAAGACAATTTAACTTTTGTTAATCATTAGTTTGAACAATGCAAATTTCAAGACTAATTACTACATGTAGGCATACAGCTGGTACAATATTTATAATTTAGTATTGTGTGTACATTTGTGTCCATCTGTTGTTGTATTTTTTTTTACACATAAAAAGGTAATTAAATTAAATATTTTCACCCTTCTATAACTAATTACATTGATAGTGCAAACCGTCTATATATCTAATTTCTCTGTATTGAATATTTTAATAGCTGATCTACTCCTTTCACCAATTTCATATCCATCGAGGATCATATTCATCAGTATGTTACGGTTATTTTTTTTTTTGTTAAACTGCTGTAGACTATGTTGTTTATCTTCGTTTGGTAAGGCTACGCCTCTGGTCAGATTGACCTGTAAGACGTCAGTTATTTTATGTAGAGTATTTAGTCATCAACAAGATGGCAACATTGTTACATCGAAAACAATCAATGTTTTAATCCTATACATACTTTAATTTGGTCGATAAACTTGTGTATTCATATAAACCTTAGGGAAAACTGCAGGGATGTCGTGGTCGAATGGCAGAGTGTTCACCTGCTTACCCAAAAGTCTCGAGTTAGGATACCTGGCTAGAGTAGTAGTACGTCTCTGAGTCCACTCAGCTCTAATGGGTACCTGACCCACGTTAGGGAAAGAAAAGCTGGCTGGGCTTAATGCTGACCACACTATTCTTTCGTATGCCGAGGTTACAGAAACAGGTGAACTCTACATCACCTGCCCAGTGGGACATCACGTTCGAAAGAGAATTTTACTTTACTAAAGACATCTGAGCTTCATCCGGACTTTATCTTTGAATTTTCATCTTAAATATAAAAGGCCATACCTTCCTTTGTGCAATGTCACTGTCATTTTATTCCAGCTCTTATAGTAATAATGCATGTCATATTAACAGAGACATCATGCTCGCATTATTAACTACTTGACAAAACTCTCAAAAACAACGACAGTTTCGGAATGATTATACGTGTCGGATAATTTCATTAATCCAAAAAAAAAAAAAAATTCCGTGTCACGTGTCTGTGGCTTTTACCCGAGCATGCGCAGTCTAATTGGAGCTAGGACAATAACCAGACAATGCCATTGGTCGGAGTGATCCAATTAAAACCCAACACGGCAGCGCAATATGCCGGAAGTTGTATTGTTAAGCGTTGAGGGCGCTCTTCGTAAAAGAAGTTTCGCTTTGCTGTCACCGTCACTATCGACTGCCGAAGTCGCCACTATAATATATTATTAATAATATATTAGTGCAGTCAAGTTTTCTTTTTACATGTGCTATACAGCCTTCACAACGAATGTAAGTGGGAAAAGCAAAAATAAATTTAACCAATATTATACATGCAGTGTAATTCCTACACCATATGTTGGCAGGGGTAGAAAACAATGATAAATAATGTAAATATAGAATAATAAGGCCAGCCGGGATCCGAACCTACTCCTAAAATTGGTAAATGAGGTTGGAGGTGGTGAAAGGAGGAGGGGGGTTGGATCCGAAACATGTGTACCGGCTCCTCCTCCAACCCCCCCCCCCCCACCAATGAAAGGATTTTATATAGAAATGCATACTTTTACTAATGTCCGCCTTCCTGGAAAATTTGGTCCGCCACCCCTCCCCTCCACTCTGAATGTCCCCTTCCGGAGAAAAACTAATTCAGGCAAATAAACCTTATCAAGTCCCTTAACACTGTTTTTATTTCAGTTACATTGATAATGTCAGAGTAAAGCGAATTCTACCAATAATATCTAAAATAGTTGTTGTTTTTTTTTTTAAAAATCCTGAGTTGTAAATATTTTTCCACGGAATTTAGTTATAATTTCAAAAGTGTGAGCTAGGGTGATCAGCTGATTTTTTTTTTGATAATGCAAAGCTTCAATTATCTTTCAAATTATCGCCCCTTTCCGCTGCATTAATTCAACTCCCCTGGATGCCAGTCAAAGATTTATCAGACGATAAATTGCTCGCTTCTACCAAATAGTACATTAGGAGGGCCGAAAAACGGAGGAGGGGGGTGAGGGGTGGGTGGGGGGATCTATTTTGAGAAAGAAAAATTCCGGGCCTTAGACTTAAAAAATCGGTTAAAGAAAAGAAAAAGACTAGAAAAATGTAAAGAAAATTGGAGTGTTTAAAAATCGTCAAAGTTAAGTTTAATTAGACAGCCCAATCTCCCTTAGCGTCAGTAGTTTATTTCCATTTCTAAAATTAGCCTGAAAATTAATCCTATAGAGCAGTTGTCCAGTTATTGGTTTTAGAAATTATTCTTCCATAGTAGCTTCTATATCAATTTATTTTATTGTCATGAAATTTTTTTACAGGGTAGCATGACACTTATAATTAACAAAACAATATTTGTAGTTCATAAGTAAGTAAAGTTTCCCTTTCAAACCTGACGGTCTATAGGGCAAGTGAAGTAGGGTTCACTTGTTTCTGTGACCTCGGCATATGAAGAGATAGTGTGGTCAGCACTATGCCCAGCCGCCTTTACCTTCCCTAACGTGAGTTAGGTACCCATCAGAGTTGGGTGGACTCAGGGACGGTCTACTGACTTGAACCCGGATTCGAACTCGGGTTAGCAGTCCAGCTCTCTACCGCTAGACCGCTCCGTCCCATAAGTTCATAAGTACCAAAACAATATGTAGTTCGGACGTACTTGTCCATGTCATAAAAACAGTTTCTCTATAAATATTGAATTTTATAGAAGTTATGCGTTCTTACCAACTCACCCAATATAATCGATGTCGGTATTTTTTTTATCCAAACAAAATGTCCTTTCGTTTACCTGTAGAAAAACTCCCACTTAGATCTGCAATGACTGACACAACGGAAGCGGAAATGGCGAGTTGATGTAAAGGGGGTCACATGACTGTGCTCGCTTTCCACTTGATTACACATGAACACATGAACACATGAGCACATGAACACACCACCTTGAGAAGGGTGAGCTAGGGTCGGATTGCTCGTTCTGGGCTTCACATATTGAATACAGGGCCTAACATTTGGTGAGTCTTACAACTAAAGCTTGACTTACCCGCGTATACAGTGTTTCTTCCAGACTTTTTTCTCCGGGATGGCACTTGAAGTTTTCGGGGGGGGGGGGGGGGGGGCGGTAGACTTTTTTCGGGGGGCGGACACTGTTAAAAGTATATATTTTCTATATAAATTTAATTACGTTAGGGGGGGGGCGGTAGACTTTTTTCAAAGAGATGCCTGGAAGAAACTCAGCCCGTGTATATATTTTGTGACAGGCATGTTCTTTCTTGATATGCAGTATTTCTTCTAAGTCATGACATTTTTCAGACATTAAGCAAATCTCTTTTGTTGTGAAGCTTTTCATGACTTCTAATTCAAACATTTTGAATAAGTCACGGTTTTCTCCTTCACATAAAGTATATGTCTTCTTCTTGACATTAAGCATATGTCGACTTGACATTAAGTATATGTCTTCTTGACATATAGTATATGTCTTCTGTTTGAATTAAGTGATTAAGTATAGGTTTTCCTGACATTAAGTATATGTCTTCTTCATGACAGCCCGTATATGTCTTCTCCTTGACATTTAATATGAGTCTTCTCACGTCTTGACCTTTGCATGAAATTATGTATGTGTCCACTAATTAGATTTTGACCTTTTCTAGACATCAAATGTAGGCCTATGTATCATGATAAAGATTTGACTGAATGTTCTTTACATAACCTATTTTACTTTAAGGTAATGTAGTCTAAATAAATCTTGACCTTTCCTAGACATGAAATGTATTACGTTTTGCTGGTTATTGGCCTTTTCTCGACATTCATTACATTATTTTAATCTTTATGTACACCAACGCTCATATTTTCCCCAGATATGCATCGCATGATTTTATAAGCTCAATATACGTATCCTTAAGTTCCCCCCTTTTTTACATATCAACAGTTATTTTCCGTTTAAATAGATATCGACATTAATTTTCTTGTCCAAATATCCAAATTACGTTCCACATATTTAAATGTTACATTTTCCTTAAATACACATCAACAGTCATCGTCTTGTATAAGCCTTTAGTTAAAAGTCTACATATAGGCATGTATCCGAAATGTCCATTTTATGAATAGCTTGCAACCAAGCAATTGTTGTTTTTTTTTTCAGAATTCATCTTTGTATACCTTCATGTATTGCATAAAATATATTTAACATTGAACTTACAATCAGCCAACGTATCGGCACTGTCTAGAATCCATACAATTTTAATGAGGATTCGGTGTTAAAAGAGCTTATTAAATATTTTAATTAACTTGATGAGGTGATAATAAAAACCCTATTTAAAAGGCGAAATTAAAATAAAACTAATTTCCGGTTTCTGTTGGCAGTTATAAGAACTATTTTTTTTAATTCCGTGACAACTGCCTTTTGTATTGCGCTGGCCCAAGTTTGAACCTTCATGATTATGCATATTGATTTAAGCATGAGTGAACTTAATTATATTTTTCCCTCTTTTGTTCCTTGTCAACTTGCTCGCGCCTCGAGAGAAATACCATCTCGCGAAACGCGAAGTTACGAGAAATATCTCGTGTTGGAGACTGGATGAGGATCCGACGTGTCAATTCACGCTTCTTGGTGTGTAGTTTTTTATACGGATGTTCGGAAATCCCACATGTAATTTAATTAATTTTGGTGATTTATTTTTTTTATTCTAGCGACAGGTTGTAAAAGATCTTTTTGACATGCTCGAATTCTCTTAAAGGAACACTAGTTTTGAATCGGATGTATAATGAAGTACAAGTAGTATATTAGGTCACTTTTGGAGCGCATGGGTGAGCAGGATGCGGATGCGGATGCGGATGCGGAACAAAGGCTATATAGGAAAATACTCCCCCAGCCTGGTACAATGACATATAGCAAAATACTCACCCAACTGGGTGAGGCGAAGGAGCCGCAGGTACAACGAGATATAGTAAAATACTCCCTGGGGGAGGTGGAGGTACATCGACATATAGTAAAATACTCACCCAACTGGGTGAGGGTGGGTGAGCCGCAGGTACAATGGGATATAGTAAAATACTCACCCACCTGGGTGAGGGTGGGTGAGGGTGGGTGAGCCGCAGGTACAATGAGATATAGTAAAATACTCACCCACCCTAGGGTGGGGGATGCGGATGCGGAGTAGGTCAGTAGGTCACCACCGGTGACCTTGTGACGTAATTAGTAACATTATGACGTAATCATTGACCTAGTTACGTAATTTTAATGTGTTTTTTAATTAGTTTTAATGAGTTTTTTAAATTTTAATTAATTTTTGACCTAGTTACGTAATTTAATGCGTTTTTTAATGAGTTTTAATGAGTTTTTAAATTTTTAATTAATTTTTATTAACGAGTTACGTAATTTTAATGTGTTTTTTAATGAGATTTAATGAGTTTTTAAAGTTTTAATTAATTTTTGCCCTAGTTACGTAATTTTAATGTGTTTTTTTATTAGTTTTAATGAATTTTTAAAATTTTAATTAATATTTTATTAACGAGTTACGTAATTGGATTATTTGTTTACTTTTTTAAATTTTAATTTTAAATTTTAATTGATTTTAATTACTTTGTTTATATTGTGTAATTTTTATTAACGAGTTACGTAATTTGATTATTTGTTTACTTTTTAATTATTTTTATTTTGTTTATTTTAAATTTTATTTTATTTTTAATAAGTTTAATTAATTTGATTTTTATTTATTTTGTATCTAGTTACGTAATTTTAATTTTATTTTATAATTAGTTTGAATTTTTATTGACTAGTTATGTAATTTAATTACTTTGATTGTTTAATTAGTTTGTTTACTTGTTATTTAATTTGATTACTTTGTTTATATTGTGTAATTTTTATTAATTAGTTACATAATTTGCTTATTTGTTTGAAATTCATTTTAATTAATTTGATTTTAATTACTTTGTTTAATTTATTTATTTAATATATTTCTTTTCTTTGTTGTTTAATTTGTTGGTTTGTTTATTTGGTTGTATGTATGTTTTAAATTCTCCCCTACAACGACCGTGTACAAAAAACAGGTTAAATTCTCCACCACAACGAACGTTACAAACATAGAACATTCATTAAATCACATCTGTTACTTAGCGATCCGCGATCCTTTGTTTTTGACACGCGCTCCCCGTTTTTTAATGGGAATGTATTGATCGCACCCACGGGCCATCACACCTAATTAATTTGGTCACGCCTCGTGGGTTTATGTGTTGTTCACGGACGCGAACACCGTAGGGGGTATGATAATTAATTGAAAGAGCTAAGTGTCTCTCCGCGAAGCCAGCGTTAAGTGTGGGAACACCTGTTACCACGTTAATCGATTTTACCGATCGCTTTGTTAGCTCGCTAAGTGTCTCTCCGCGAAGCCAGCGTTAAGTGTGGGAACACCTGTTACCACGTTAATCGATTTTACCGATCGCTTTGTTAGCTCCGCGAAGTATGTAGGTCATTATGCAACAGCTGTTGTGCGACAGCTGGTGGTGTAATTAGGTTGAGCAACCGTATAAATGACCGCGAAAATTGTGTTCTAAACACTTCGACTTCGGACTTCAAATCAAGCGTCACAGCGATTTATCCTGGATGAGACCTCTGTTGACTCCTGAGACTAAACCCACGCCAGCTTTACCAAGCATCACATCTACCTAACCCTACACGGACCACATCTTTTGTGCGTGTTTATTCTATTAAAGGTAAGGTTAATATTACTTTTGTTTTATGGGCGCTAACCCTATTAAAATCAAATCTTATTAAATAAGTACGCACATGTATTTAATTTTGTATCGTACACCGAGGTAAGGTTAATAGTACGTATTGTTTTAAGGGAACTAACCCCCATTCAAATACCTTTTAATTAATTACTTTACTTTTGAATCGTACACCGAGGTAAGGTGAATAGTACGTTTATTTTAAGGGAACTAACCCCATTAAAATACCCTTTAAATAATTATGTATCTAAATAAGTAGTCAATTGAATTTTCTTTTTAGTGTACAACCGACCCAACAAGGCAACCAGTGAGCTACCTACCCATCCCTGAGGCATCCACTGAACCAAACGTTCCAACTACAACCAACTACACCACTTCGGATCTCCACCTACAGTTAACTACACGTTCAGCTTAGACGTTCAAACCCATAGGTACGTTTCATTTTTTAATTTTGTTTTGTTTTGTTTTAAGTATGTTTTTTATTTCATGTATTCTATTTTATGTAATTCTTTTAATTTTGTTCTACAGCCAGCGACCTACCCAAGCATCCGACCACTAGACACCTCGTCCATAATGGAAGCCGCCCAACCTACCACCCAACCAGCCATGACCCGTAACAAGTGTGACATATGCGAGCGGGTATTCAGCCGTAATCAACTTTTCATACGCCATCAAGAGACAGCACACGGTCGACAAAGACATTCCTGTTCAACTTGCGGGAAAGTATTTACACGACTTGACAATTTGACAACCCACTATAAGAAAGCACACAACAACCAAACATTACTGAGTGACACCCCATCAACAACCAACAGACAAACTCCACAACCACTATACGTGACCGATAGACAAAGCATCCAACCCACATTAGTGACCGACACACATACTGTCCAACTCGAATCAGCGAGTCAAACAACTCGTACTGCTACCAACACTAGCCCCTTAAAACGACATACGACGTATGACGACATACCAAACAACAAACGCCTAAAGACTAACAATGACACTAACCTTAATTCACACACCACCATTTTTCCTGTACACAACCTTAGGGGAGATGCAGTAGACTTACACACGACCACAGACAAAGCTTCACCCACACGCCTTCTTACAGACATTCCTGACTTTATTAAACATAATCACGCCATTAACATGTTACAACATGATTCACATTCCAAACCCTACACAGACAATTTTTCCTTTTTTAGATGTTTAGCCAGACATTTAGGAGCACCCACAAGAGATCTTAGAATTCCAACATTAAATCTCGCGAAACAGTGGCAAGCGCACCAAGGTCTCGGGACCTTGGATAATTTTAGCGGGGTTAGGTTGGTCGAAATTCCCCTCTTAGAGTCCTGTTTTAGTGTAAATATTGAGATTTTTGAATTTGACGAAAACCAGAGCCTTTTTCCGAAACTTAGAAGTAGTGATAGGTTTAGGGAGACTGTATATCTTTTATTTTTTCAAAATCAGTTTATGTACATTAATAATATAGGTGGGGCGGGTCACTCTTTCGCGTGTTCTGTGTGTAACAAATTATGGCCCACCGTTCAACAAATGAACAGACACGTGAAAGGGTGTAATGGGGGGAAACCAGTAGATAGGTATAAGGGAGGGCTTTATCACACACAGCAAACAATCTGGGAGTTTTTAGCGTCCTATGGGTTAGTTGTAGATAGTAACTTTGTTTATCCCTTCCGAGCAACTTACGATTTCGAATGCTATTTCGACCATACCGAGTTACCCCCGTTAGGTAGAGTTACAAAAAGCGTAGCCAAACACGTGCCTTTGTCTTGCTCTGTAGCCTCAAACGTAGATGGGTTCCTCGAACCCATCTGTTTTATTTCGACTGGTGACCCTCAAGAATTAGTGACTAGAGTTATTGACAGACTCCACATAATCGCCGAGGCAGCTTATGGCATTTTGAAAAAACAGTTCGAGCCTGTTTTTAAGCAAATCAGGAAGTTATTTCCACCTAAAGCTAGGGGTAGTGATAATAAGTCGAACGACAAAGGGTTTGATAGGTTTCTTAGCGGTAGATTAGACGAGTATTTGCGACAAATGCCGGTTATAGGGTTTAATTCAGGAAAATATGATATAAATCTCGTTAAGCCGTATTTTATTCAGTACTTTTTAGCTTATTCAAACACAGAAGAGGGGTTAGAGGAGGGACCTAGATCTAGTTGTAACGATGATGAAGACGACGTAGAAGATAAACAAACACCGTTTAAATATGTAGTTAAAAGAAATAATAATTTTATGTGTATATCAACAAATAAATTAAAATTCTTAGATATAGTTAATTATCTAGCACCGGGGTTTAGCTATAGTAAATACCTCGCCGCATATAATGTTAAAGAGACCAAGGGATTTTTTCCGTACGAATATGTCAAAAATTTAGCCGTCTTAGATGAAACGTCTTTACCTCCGCGTTCGGCCTTTTTTTCATCATTAAAAAATTGTAACATTTCAGACGAGGAGTACGCGACGTGTAGGCAAATTTGGGTAGAGAAGGGGATGCAAACGTTTAAAGATTATCTTATTTGGTATAACAATATCGATGTAAAACCGTTTATCGAAGCGCTCGAGCAGCAAACTAATTTTTACAAAAATTTAGGGGTTGATATTTTTAAAGATGCGATTTCTGTCCCGGGGGTAACCTTAAAATACTTATTCAAAACACTTCCCAAAAACGTTTCTTTTTCTTTGTGTTCCGAGCGCGAATCAGAGTTACATAAAACAATCCGAAATAATATCGTAGGGGGCCCCTCCATTATTTTTCATAGACATCACGAAAAGGGTGAAACGTTCATTAGGGGGAATAGTAATAAGGTGGTACAGGCAATTAAAGGGTACGACGCAAACGCGCTTTATTTATGGTCTTTAATGCAAAAAATGCCGACGGGATTTCCGATTATTAGAAATAGTGAGGAGGGGTTTAGACCGCGTAAAACGAATCATTATGGGGAACAGGCCTTTCAGTGGTTATCGTGGGTTTCAAAAACAAAGGGGGTAACTTTAAAAACCGCGTTTAATGGGGGCGAAGTTAGCTTAGGATCTCGCCATATAAGAGTAGACGGGTGGGACGCGAACACTCGAACCGTTTATCACTTCCATGGCTGCCTCTTTCATGGACACCCTGACTGCCCTTTAACTAAAGACAGAACAGTAAACCCCATTAGTAACAGACCCTTGACTGAGTTATTTAAAAAGACAAACGAAATTACGAAGTACCTTACAGATACTGTTGACGTTAAAGTCGTAGAAATGTGGGAATGTGAGTGGGGGAACCAGAAAAAAATGAACCCAACTATTAAAGACTATTTAAAATCTATTGACAAATCACAAAAGACACCGACACCGACCTATGGTAAGAAATGGCCCCTGACTGAAAAACAGATCATCGATTCTGTTTTAGATGACTCGTGTTTTGGTCTGATAGAATGCGACATTAAAGTACCGGATAGTTTAAGAGAACATTTTAGTGAGATGACACCTATTTTTAAAAATACGGACGTTACGCGCGATGACATCGGAC
This sequence comes from Physella acuta, assembly GCF_028476545.2. Lineage (NCBI taxonomy): Eukaryota > Metazoa > Mollusca > Gastropoda > Physidae > Physella > Physella acuta. The sequence goes on along the minus strand of NW_026732592.1, from coordinate 144,107 downwards.
CGTTTATGAGACAATACGCGATCGATAACAACTTATTAACTAGCGGTAGACGGACTTTAATCGGTAGCTTTACAGGGGAGAAAATTTTATTAGCGACCCCCCTTTTAAAGTGGTATTTAAATCATGGGTTGGTAGTCAGTAAAATTTATCAAGTCGTTGAATATAATCCGGTTGCATGTTTTAAGACATTTGGGGATACAGTTTCAGACGCGCGAAGAAAGGGGGACATAGACGACAAATACGCGATAACTAGTGAAACAATGAAATTGTTAGGAAACGCGGCATACGGTAAAACTTTGACGGATAAAACACGACATGCGGACATGACCTACTGTAGTGATAGGGATATAGGGAATTGTATTAATAATCCACGATTTAAAAAAATGACAAAACTTACCGACGGTGTTTACGAAGTAGAAACGTTAAAAAAGAAGATAGTTTGGGATCTCCCTCTTCAGATAGGCTTTTTTGTTTATCAGTACGCGAAACTTAGGATGTTAGAATTTTATTATGACTTTATAGACAAATATATAGATAGAACCGACTTTCAGCTATGTGAGATGGACACTGACAGTTTATACTTAGCCTTAAGTACCGATGACTTGTTAAAAGCCGTAAGACCGGGACTAGAACACGAGTTTTTTGACATTTACGACAAATGGTTCCCCTCAGAAGTATGCGACTCACATAGACCACAATTTATAAGCGGCAAAGGCACGGTAGATAGTCATTGTCTGGGGTGTAGGGCTAGGAAAATTTATGAAAAAAGAACACCGGGGTTGTTTAAATTAGAATATGAAGGGGATGGGATGGTATCTTTATGTAGTAAGACGTACCACTGTTTTGGCGAGTATAATAAAACATCAACCAAGGGATTATCTAAAAATCACAACACACTAGGCAAAGAATCTTTCATGCAGGTCCTCACAACAAAGGAACCAAGTGGTGGGACAAACACAGGGTTCAGAGCATACAACACGGGGATATATACTTACACCCAACACAGAAACTCACTTTCTTACTTTTACATTAAAAGACGAGTAGACGCAGACAATGTGACAACATCTCCCCTAGACATATAACGCCTTTTAGTTTACCAACCGTGACTTTAACGAGACTTTACTGTAAATATGTAAATAAGACAGAACCATGACGGTATGCTGATGGGGTTGTATTTATTCAATAAAAACTTATGATATAAACGGTCTTTTTTTAATTTTTGATGTAAATTATTGTTTTGTTACTTGTCCCTGAAAGTTAGGTAACTCGGTATCCTGTATAAGATGTATGACTGGAATCAAAATGAACCATTTAAAATACTGGATCCGAGTTGGAAATATCCCTTTACCGCTCTGATCGGTGCCCCAACCATTATCACAATTCGCCCTTCCCCTTCCCTTTGTCAGCAACCCCTTCCCCCTTCTCCCATCCCTAAGCTCAATACCAACCGCTAGATAAACAGATCGTACCACTACCCACACTATTCCTTGGACAGACAAAGGATGTAGGACAATCTTACAGACAAGTGTTTATTCAATTAATGTCACAACCCCCTGGAAACCACTCCAACAGACTGGGATACATAACTTGTAGACATCACTCCCCAATGAATATCCCCTTCCTAAACACATTGACATTTACTCTCAAAAGTGACAATGTTCCCATCCAAACTTTTAAATCTTTCCATATACAAATAAAAACATCCACATCCAACTTTGAAATCTGCCTCGGTGAAAACTTCACCGACCCTAGTATAAACCAGCCACCAACCGACTCTATTCATGGATGGACCGAATTTGAAACCTGTCTTGTTGAAAACTTCATCGAGCTGAGTATGAACTCACACACACTCACACTCAAACACACACACACACACACACACAAGCACAAAGCGAACTTGTAACGTGGTAACAGGTGTTCCCACACTTAACGCTGGCTTCGCGGAGAGACACTTAGCGAGCTAACAAAGCGATCGGTAAAATCGATTAACGTGGTAACAGGTGTTCCCACACTTAACGCTGGCTTCGCGGAGAGACACTTAGCTCTTTCAATTAATTATCATACCCCCTACGGTGTTCGCGTCCGTGAACAACACATAAACCCACGAGGCGTGACCAAATTAATTAGGTGTGATGGCCCGTGGGTGCGATCAATACATTCCCATTAAAAAACGGGGAGCGCGTGTCAAAAACAAAGGATCGCGGATCGCTAAGTAACAGATGTGATTTAATGAATGTTCTATGTTTGTAACGTTCGTTGTGGTGGAGAATTTAACCTGTTTTTTGTACACGGTCGTTGTAGGGGAGAATTTAAAACATACATACAACCAAATAAACAAACCAACAAATTAAACAACAAAGAAAAGAAATATATTAAATAAATAAATTAAACAAAGTAATTAAAATCAAATTAATTAAAATGAATTTCAAACAAATAAGCAAATTATGTAACTAGTTAATAAAAATTACACAATATAAACAAAGTAATCAAATTAAATAACAAGTAAACAAACTAATTAAACAATCAAAGTAATTAAATTACATAACTAGTCAATAAAAATTCAAACTAATTATAAAATAAAATTAAAATTACGTAACTAGATACAAAATAAATAAAAATCAAATTAATTAAACTTATTAAAAATAAAATAAAATTTAAAATAAACAAAATAAAAATAATTAAAAAGTAAACAAATAATCAAATTACGTAACTCGTTAATAAAAATTACACAATATAAACAAAGTAATTAAAATCAATTAAAATTTAAAATTAAAATTTAAAAAAGTAAACAAATAATCCAATTACGTAACTCGTTAATAAAATATTAATTAAAATTTTAAAAATTCATTAAAACTAATAAAAAAACACATTAAAATTACGTAACTAGGGCAAAAATTAATTAAAACTTTAAAAACTCATTAAATCTCATTAAAAAACACATTAAAATTACGTAACTCGTTAATAAAAATTAATTAAAAATTTAAAAACTCATTAAAACTCATTAAAAAACGCATTAAATTACGTAACTAGGTCAAAAATTAATTAAAATTTAAAAAACTCATTAAAACTAATTAAAAAACACATTAAAATTACGTAACTAGGTCAATGATTACGTCATAATGTTACTAATTACGTCACAAGGTCACCGGTGGTGACCTACTGACCTACTCCGCATCCGCATCCCCCACCCTAGGGTGGGTGAGTATTTTACTATATCTCATTGTACCTGCGGCTCACCCACCCTCACCCACCCTCACCCAGGTGGGTGAGTATTTTACTATATCCCATTGTACCTGCGGCTCACCCACCCTCACCCAGTTGGGTGAGTATTTTACTATATGTCGATGTACCTCCACCTCCCCCAGGGAGTATTTTACTATATCTCGTTGTACCTGCGGCTCCTTCGCCTCACCCAGTTGGGTGAGTATTTTGCTATATGTCATTGTACCAGGCTGGGGGAGTATTTTCCTATATAGCCTTTGTTCCGCATCCGCATCCGCATCCGCATCCTGCTCACCCATGCGCTCCAAAAGTGACCTAATATACTACTAGTACATTGATACACAGTTGTATGCTTCAATAATTAAATACTCATTCATAATTTTTTAGCCGTGCCAAATGAATTATGTACAGAAAGATATTGTTCGTAATTTCCAAATTTATCCTCATCGATTATCTCCCACAATTTCATTATAGCTTCGTTACGTAAACTTTTCTCTGGCAAATTTAATTATTATTTTTCAATTATAACAATCAAATAATTAAATGAATGCATTGCTTACACAGACATCATCGTAGTTTCATTATCACCTTTATTGTTTAAAATATTACCAAATATGCAATATCTAGCCAGCAATGATGTTGTCTTATTATTTTTTTAAAAATTATTCTGCTAGCTAGCAGCGTTGTTTGATAATTTCTACTGTCTAGTTAAGTGCATTCTAAAAAAGTAGCCTATATGTTAAGTCCTTTAACAAAATTAGTAAGAAAATAAAATAGTTTCAGAAACTCAACTTGTTCATGTCTCTGGAAAAATAAACAATTAATTAAATCTTATTAGGGTCAATAACATCCTCTATACGACTACATGGTTTTTGAAAGATTAACTCAACAAAATGTAAAAAGGACGTTAATTAAGCAAAGCATTGCGCAGAAGAAAGATTAGCTTTCATAAGAAGAAGGTTACAAAAATAGATCAAAGAAGAAACGGAATTAGAACAAACTGAACAGGCCTTAACATTATTAATATTATTTCTTTAGTTCATGCGTTCTTCAAACTTGATCTTCGGACACTTTATAAGCATGCAAAATCAATCCTTAGAAGTTTTAATATGAGCATAAAGTGAAAGTCTATAAATGTAGCCAGTGTTGTTAAAATCTGCTGCAATTTTCTGTATTCAAAATGTTGATCTTACAGTCTAATGGAACAGGAACACAATAAATTTATATTGGTTTTACACTTTAATTGGGGTTTGAGATTTTATTATAATTTTTAAATTTCAATATTTGATGCTACCATTGGTACCCGATACAAACGGACGCTACTCTAACTTCTTTATTATGAACATTATTCAGTATTTTGTTGATTCGAAAAACTAACCGATTCGTTTCGAACTTGGCACGTGGGTCAAGACCCAAGGACAATGCAATCTGACATCAACTTTGACTGAATTGGATGACTTATTAATTTTTTATAAATTAATTAAAATTTTCTGAAATTAGTATGTGGCTTACTACCTTTTTTGTGAATTTTTACATAAAAGCTTGTTATTAAAACTTATTTGTGCATTTTTAATGCATTTGTTTCAGGACTTTATAATTTTTAATACAATAGAATTACACGACTAAAAAGTGTTGCGCATCAAATTTTTTTTAGCAGCCCCCTCCCCTCCCTCCATCCTTTTTTAGGAAAATGTATTCATTCAAAATATAGGCATCCAGTTAAGTCAAAGTTGATGTCAAGTTGTATTGCTATATGGTTTAACCCAAGTGTCAAGTTTGAAACAAATCAGTCTGTTAGGAGTGCTTGGGATTTTGCTTGCCGTTTCGATCTATGACGGACGACAGACAGAGGAAGCTGGTTAAATTAACGCTTGTAAAAAACATAGGATAAGAAGAAACTCTGCATTTAAGTATGTATTTTCATCATGTTTCTGGTCCTGCCCAAGATACATGGGGCAGATGAAGTAGAGTTCATCTATTGCAGTTAGGTACCCATCAAACCTAAGTGTACTCAAAGATGTTCTACTAACTTGAACTAGATCTCGAGACTTCGGGTTAACAGTCTAGCGCTCTGCCTCTAGACGACGCCGTCCCATGATAATGTTTTACAAACCTTCTATTATCAATAGTTCACATTTTATTCCCTAAAGAATAATAACGACCCACATTTCTACTCCGCCTTAATACCAAAATAAAAGAAAATCAAATCTATACGTGGAAATCCTTTTGAATACGTGTACAGTAGGCTAGATGGCGACAAAGAGAGTGTCAAGAAAAACATGTTTTTTTTTTGCCCTTTTCATTTTGCCACAAAAGAAACCAATGTGAATCAAATTAACGCGATTTATGTGAGGCGAACACGTGACTTAAAGTTTAAACATTGATGGGTGGAAGGGGGGGGGGGGGGGTCAGGCGTGAAGGGTGATCTGTAGGTTCAAAAGTTCACTGTGACATTGGAATACCAGACAGCTGGATAGGACATTGTAGATAATGAAGTACCAGACTATGAGTATTAATCAATAATGTAAAGTTCTATCTGACAACTACAGATAGACTGTCTAATATCCTGAGCAATTTTAAATAAAACATTTCAAAGCGAGGTTGATCATTTAGATTAGGTAGATGTTACACGTGTAATCTTGTTTATACAACATTGCTTGTTATACAATGTAACACAGGTTGTGGATGGATCGATTCCACCATATGCATGTGTGACATTGGTAATATTTCTGGTAGATGATGTAGAAGTAGAGGCGGGGGGGGGGGGGGAGGGGTGGTCCTACTTCCGTCATATTCATTCTATAAATGTGTTTTAATTTTCTTCAAACATCTTACACACACACACACACACACACGCACGCAAGCACACACAATATGGCAAGTCTAAGGATGACGTTTACTTAAACTCACACACGCACGCACATAAACATACATACATATATATATATATATATATATATATATATATATATATATATATATATATATATATATATATACATATATATACATATATATATACATATATTTACATATGTATACATATATATATATATATATATATATATATATATATATATATATATATATATATATATATATATATATACATATATATATATATATATGTGTGTGTGTGTGTGTGTGTGTGTGTAGTTACATATAGTTACATGCAGTACACAAGCACAATGAAAGGAAAAGATGCCTTGAAATGGTGAGAGGAACTCTGTGTTTAAGAACCGACATTCCATTTGAACGGCGGCTTCCAGAAGAAAAGAAATCAAAGATGTAGCTCTACATGCATGATTAACGGTCCGGACATCCCCCGGGGTCACCGCTGATCTTTGGCGGGCTGGGGACAGCTGTGCTGGTTGTTAGCCCTTGGCGGCAATTTGATGGGGAAGGATGGTAGTTGGGAGATGATGGGTGGTAGTTGTGGTACAGAGCTGATGGAGGGAAGTGGTAGTTGGGGAACAGAAATGTTGGTGGTCGTAGGTGTGGGGTGGTGGTTGTGGGATAGAAGTTGTATTATAGAAATGTTAGTGGTGGTAGGTGTGGGATAGTGGTTTAGGTACACGGTTGTTGTGGGTGGTTGACATATTGCGGTGTAGTACAGAGATGAGGGTGGAAAGTGGAAGATGGTAGTTTTGGTACATGTATGTTGGTGGTATGAGGGGAAGGGGTAGAACAGTATTGATAATAGAGCTTTTTATGAGGTTGATGCGAGAATTAGTACATAGGATATGCATATGTATATATATATATATACATATATATATATATATATATATATATATATATATATATATATATATATATATATATATATATATATATATATATATATATATATATATATAATGTGTGTATAAATATATATATACATTTATATATATATATATATATATATATGTATATATATATATAAATATATATATATATATATATATATATATATATATATATATATATATATATATATATATATATATATATATATATATATATATATATATAATTAAAGTGTATTTCATTGCACAACAGCAAATCCTGCTAATACAATACTGTCTCTAAAACGCTGATTATTTATTCAATTGATGTTTATCTAAAGATTAAACTGTCCATTTGCTAATGTAGGAGTATCAATGGACGTCCCTAGACATCATTGTTGGATGCGTGGAGCAGGAATGGTGTGGGGGAGAGGGGGAGAGGACGTGCAGCGCAAGGGGGGTGGGTGGAGATTGAGTGAGTAAAGATATTCTCAATGATAAGCAAAGTTGGAAGATTTAAGGAGAAGATTGATGATAGGAAGATTGTTAGGGAGAAGATTGTGTTATGTCTGAGATAGATACATCGAAACGGAAAGAGTCAATGTAATCTTGTCTAGCACTCTACTAGTCGAACATCTCGTTGTTAAATAAAGTGTGTGTTACCTGTGAATATTTATATGAAATATTAAACAGATTGTGAACGCTGTGTCTGATAGATGTATTTTTCCTTCAAATTAAAGCTAAAATTGTTTCATAGCTTTGATATAGGTAAATCTTTAGAGTTGTAGAAATTAATAGAATAGCAATGTAGACATAGTATTATTACCTTGCCAAATGTAGACATGGGCACATAATACTAAGAACTAACAGTTAATGTTTCCAATGTGTTTAGTTAAAGACAGACTGAAATACGGAAAAAACGATCTTCTATTTTACAAGATGACAGCCATGTTCGATTACGTCTTTTCAGAGGCGTAGCGACCCTTCCCGGCGCCCGGTGACAAAATTTCGATTTGCAGCCCCCCCCCCCCCCCCTCAAACTTTTGATTTTCACCCCCCTCAAACTTTCGATTGCTTTTTCCAACCCATTTTGGCGCCCCCTATGGTCGGCGCCCGGGGACATATGTCCACCCCTGCCCCCATCACTACGCCTCTGCGTCTTTTATTAGGATAATAAACCACGTAATTAAACACCTTTATAAAAAGATAGGAGAATGTTGGGGCAAGTGAATGGTAGAGTTAGGGACTGATGGTGACAGCTATTTTAATGTAATCAAGATCAAGGTTTCAAAGACTGATATCTTAACAAGAAAACCAATTGGCAAGAGGTTGAGTGGTCTTTTGGTCCACTAGGATAAAATCCCTGTGGACTCCAAGGATAAAATCCCGGTGGGCACATAGGAAAAACATCTCCGTTATAAAATACTGAAAGTAACAAAGAAAGAAACCAATATTATACGAGAGTATATAATCTACTAACTTCCATAACATTTCAGAAAACACGCCTTGTTTTGTTATCTTCATTAAATTATTTATAATTCACGTGTCTTAAAATACGATGTTATTTAAAATTTTCTAGAACTTCTGTTTGTACTTGTATTTAAATTATTTTGTTCAGAATTTCGCCACATTTTAGATTTTAAAATAAAGATCTCTCTTAAAGTCCTTCAAAAACCGCGAAAAAAAAACAACACAATTTTAATAGACATTTGAATTGAATTCAACGAAGCCAAGAACCCAGCGTTGGCGTTTGTTGGAAGAAAATTCTCCATCCAAGCATTAAATCAGGCACGGAGACAACCACTGGCGGAAAACGACATTGCTATAATGGGATATTTGTTTCTCAGCTTGACACATTATCTAGCAGGGGAGATCACCGCAAATGGCGCTCAAGTCTATGGCAGCCATTCAAGTGACGCCGCTCTAATCCAACGTAATGACGCCAGATCTGTCATTTACACTGGAGGAATCGTCATTTATTTTATGCCGTAATTAGCGTTTTGCATTAAGATAATGATTATCATATTACTATTGCTTTAGTAAACACGTATGAATATTGAACAAATATTCCTTTCATGCCCACAAACATGTGTGGGCAAAAAAGGTGCGAATTGCATACATATATATATATATATATATATATATATATATATATATATATATATATATATATATATATATATATATATATATATATATATATGTATATATATATATAAGTATATATATATATATGTATATATATATATATGTATATATATGTATATATATATATATATATATATATATATATATATATATATATATATATATATATATATATATATGAATGTATATTTATAATCGCTTTATTTCTTGTCGGTAGAGTTTGTTCTTTAGTTATGTATTTTTTTGCAAAGCAATTACCAATCGTAATATGGAAGAGCGCATACAAGAAACACGTCAGTAATCCCCTAGCATGATTTGTGGCTCAGCTCTCACAAATACGTCAAAATCTGCTGCGGTATTCTGCGAGATCTCGTTTAACCCTTGCCACGCCACGGCTGACATGAAATTAGCTGGTGTCTATACTGCTCACTGCATGTCCCACAGACCTGCCTGCCTGTCTGTCTATACGATAAACGGTTTGTCTTTCAGAGATGTCTGACTGTCTGCTAGAGATGTCTGACTGTCTGTCAAGATTGTATATCTTTATACCCGAACTGACCTGCTTATATAAAAGAGATCCATTGTCCGTACGAATCTGTTGTAAGAGATCACCTTACTGGAGAATAACTTCTAAATAACTGATGTTTGTTAGTCATAAAACTCTAAACCTCATTATATTTGTGCAAGTCATCAGATTCTAAATGGCCCTGTCTGTGTGTAAGTCATTAAGTTGTCAATGTCACCTTCTGTATACATCAACTTCTAATTATCACAGTGTGTGTTAGTCTTTCAGTTATAAATGTCACTATCTGTGTGTTAGTCATTCAGTTCGTAATTGTAATGCCTGGAGATAGTCAAAAAGTTCTAAATGTCATTAACTGAATTTATCATTAAGTTCTAAATGTTACTGTGTGCTTGTCATTATGTTCAAAATGTCACTGTCTGTTTGCAAATCACTAACTTCTAAAGAGACAACGTGCTTGATCAGATTATCTGTCTTCTGGCCTACACATCCAGGCTAATGTTACATATCTTTAACCCAAATCTTCAACCCATCCTCGTTATTTTGTGTCTCTACTTAACATCCTCTTCCTCTACATACTGGTTCAGACTACGACGTCACTACCTGTTACCTAACCCTGTCTCAACGACCTGTCTTCCACACCTCCTGTAGGACGTACGCATCCTACTTAGATCAACTTGGCATGTACGATACGTGTTTTTTTTTTCTTTCATTCTGTATTCCACGCTCATTTTTCTCTGCTCGTATGAACGATGGTGCTGTCTGATATAGATAATGCTTTGTTGCTGTCATCACAGGATTGTTGTACCCACAAGACATGGCGGGTATCTGATAAGAATCATTGAAGGAGGACGGAGATACGATTGTGTCAGGGTACCTCTTGTAAGCACTTGGCTGGTGTACTAGAGAGACGTGTGTTGAATGATACAGATGAGCAGGTATGACATGAAGTAGGGGAGGGGAAGGTAGGGTGTACGTGTGTGTGTGCGTCCGTGCTTTTGTGTGTGTGTGTGTTTTTGTGTAAGAGAAATGGTGAGTGTGAGTATGATTTTGTTAGAGGGAAAACGTGAGGGCCTCTGTGTGTGGTTACATGTGGGTGCTTGAGTGTGTGTGTGTTTTGTGAAAGAGATAGACATCGTGTGTGTCAGTGTGTGAGTGGGTGAGCAGATGTTGAGTAAGATCAACAGGTGAAGTAGATTCGATATGACAACCAAATGTTTGGTGGAGGCGAAGAGAAGTAACATAGCCTACTGCTGAACAGCAAGTAAGAAATTTTCGTGTATAACAGCGACAATTAATTTTCTTCTTTATATACTTGTTCGCTGTGAATGTTATTTTTTAAATTACAATACAAATCCCATATTACAATAATGTGTACCATCTCCGAAGTTTTACACAATATGACATTATATAAGTATTTTGATTTATCCGATAATTATATGTATGCGTATAGATATTTCTGTGTTTATATATGCATTTCTGTATATATATATTTATATATATATATATATATATATATATATATATATATATATATATATATATATATATATATATATATATGTATTTATATTTTGGTAATAACGCTAGTATAAGGAAAACGTGACGCTGGTGGTTATAAAAGAGCTAGCACAAACATACATGAAAAGGTCAACAGGCATACAGATCGTGTTACTTTACACCACTATTTTTTTATCCCATCACGAGGGTCGCTAAGCTCACAACTGACTGATGTGTTGTTTAACGACTCGCCTGGATAGGGATCAAAGCCCCGCTCCTTCCATGCTGGACAGAGAACCAAGGCTGATCGACTTTGTGAATGAGACTCGCTAAGATACACACAATAGATAACCAAATGAACAATCGCTTGCCCCGTCTCGAAGGAATCTTTTATGGCCGTTAATTTTCATAGTCTAGTTCATAAGAGTTAGTCGATAATTGATTTATTAATATGCGGTAGTCTTATTTAAAAGAGTTATATTTTAAAATAAAAAATAGCATTTAATAAATACATAGTTGTGTTAAAATAAAAGTTAATATATGATATAAATATATACAGTATAAACCATAATAATTGAACACAAAAATAATATTCTTTCTTTATGCCTAAACAAAGAAATGAACACAATTACAAATTTAAATGGTCGAATATAATTAATTTTGTTAATTATAAATAAACCGGGAGTGATCTCCCCTAAACTTTCTCGAATATTTTTATATAAAATAACAGGGGATTGGAACTCGGGCTATAGACATGATTTTTAATCCATTTTAAATACTTAAAGTTTTAAAAATAGAATAAAATCTCGTAGACAAATTAATTGCACACCAAGTGAACGCGAAATAAAAAAGCGCATAATAGTGCGCAATATTATTAGTACTTTTAAAATTTACATTAGTTTTTTGAGAAATCGGAAGTAGCGTAAATTACTACTTCCGGTCAACGGAAATTACTCAAAATTTAACAGAAGGTAGAGAATTAGATCTTTTACTTACATGTGAAATTTCATTTATCTATCTGAAATAGTACTCAAGTTATAGGCTTTTGAAAAATTCAAAGTAGAAAAAGTACCACTTCCGGTTATCGGAAATCGCTCAAAAGTTGATACGGATCTACGATTTTGATAAAATACTTATATATGAAATTTCATCAACCTAGCAGTAACGGTACTCAAGTTATCGTGTTTACACACGGACACACAGACAGACAGACACACACACACACACACAGACATACGGACAAAATTGCAAAATTATGTTTTTCCGTATCAGTGATTACAATACTTTCTCTATACTACGTATATACGAGAAAGTAAAAAAGGTAAAATAGGACAGGTATATATAAACATACCGATTGAAAATAATTAAAATACGTTTTAAAATATGAAATGAGAAAAAAGGTCTTTATAACAAGATAAATTTAAAAAAAATGGAAATGAAAAGAGCCTCAAAAGTTAAATAGATTCAATACAATATTTTGAAAATTAACTTACCTGAAATTTGTATGCTTCAGCACTTCATTTTCAATTAAAAACAAATATTTTGATGTGTCGTTATATTTCAAGAATATCTTTATTAATTCATGAGCTTTATATTTTCATTTAAGATGAAGTGGTCCATGAAATAATAATCATAATGCTACACCTCTACATTATCACTTTAGTTCTGGAAGATCCACCCTTAGGTCTGGAGCACCGGCTAATTAACTAAAACAAATAAAGAAACTCGATAGCGTTTGATGAGGCGGAGTTCTTGATGCCAATAGCCGGCCCGGCTGTCATTAGCTGCGGGGGACTAGAGCGGGGCTGAGACTACGGTCGCTGGTCTAGTTTGGATCGCGCGTCGCTTCCTCGTACTCGTACGCTGTTCTGTTGGTTGTGAGTTTTTTTTGTTTTGTTTGTCTGATGTAGATGTGGTAAGAAGAAGTAGAATCACACGGTGCTTATAGTACATGTTCACATTTGTTGGCTGATAATTTTTATCATTACGGTTGTGTAACATTACATGACTGTTATCAAATTTCGAATATATATATATATATATATATATATATATATATATATATATATATATATATATATATATATATATATATATATATTGTGTGTAATTAGAAACTGGGCATATATCGTTTAACACCAAATAGTTCAACGTGTAAAAAGAAAAAAAGAAGACCATACGACAGTCAAATAAAAAACATGTACAAGTCGATTAATCATCTTAAATACTTTAACATTTTGGATGTCAGATATTTTGTCTGAAACCATTAATTGTCCGTGATATCATTTGTCATGATACATTTTGTGAGATCATTTCATATTCATCCTTAAAATTCTATTGTAGGAAGAGTCCCTCTTACACAATTAAGTATTATGTGTCAACTACACCGATTACAGACTGCTTTTCTTTTTGGATTTTGTCTAACTAAGAACAAACTACGAGGCAGCAGTTGTTAGATTTTCGAGTTCTCTCCTAGAAGAGAGGCTGTCGCCAGCTAACGAGCCTCATCTGCCCGGGGGTTTGAACTCGGGATATTTCGGTTCAGCAACCATGAGCTTAACCGACCCGACCACACCGAACTCCGCAGTCATAATTTGACTGGAATATTTTGTCTGATCATTTATCCGGACACCGTTTTATTTAATACATAACAAGAAAGAAAGACATGTGTATGGCCATTCTCACAGCAGAACCCTCAACAAAAAGCATGAAGAAAATATTTTGTTTTAAAAACTATTTTATATGTAACAATTCTGCAACATCTTGCCAATAGTTTTATGGAAGCAATTTATCAAGATTATAATTAACATAACCGGTTACGGCATATAATGTCTATTGCAATAAATGCCATTCGGAAAATGCTTTTCTTATGTACGTCGGATTAAATTGTTGCACTAGAATTAGAGGATATTATCGTCGGCCTTTTAACCGTCGGCCTTTTAATCATCGGCAATTTTAATTCGCGGGTTTGCTTCTTTTCGAGTTCTGCTTCGAGTTCTGCACGTTTTAACACAAGTATTTTATTCTTTTACAACATCGAATGATTGAACCTTCTTACTGAAGCAATAAAAATCACTAGAATTAACACCCTTTCAAGAGGGATCTTACGTCATTATGTTGATTAGCAGCAACTTCACTTCCTGTAGTGACGTCACAGCGGTGCCATGACCGGATATTAATCCTACTTCCTGTGGTAAGGATGACCTTGATGACCCTAAATATTGATCTCTTCCATCCATTCATGTTCTTCACGTAATAGTTACGTATCTATCGATAACATTGTATTTACAAAATTGTAAATCTCATATACACACACACACACACACACACACACACACATATATATATATATATATATATATATATATATATATATATATATATATATATATATATATATATTGAAAGCAGCACCAGAATGAATTAGTTAACATTAATCCATAAATATAAATATAAATGACGATTAACCGATTTTAATGTATGTCACATCATAATCTAAAGACCAGGAACATTTTTTTCGCTTTTATTTTTTTTTTTGTTTTTTATTATTCTTATCGATAAATTGGCCATTTTACAGTTCATGGCAATTACCACGGATTCTGCGAAATTGTCGCGGCATGCCTGGCCTTTCTTGTGTTTTTATCAAAGTTGCCAGTTGTACAAGCTGGCCAACAGATATAATTGCTTTTGGCTTTTTGTCCCGACGTTTAGAAAACCGTGCCTGTCCCAGTTCAAAATAAATCCTTGGAGTTGTTTCTGTCTTGAATGAATGAGTTTTCACAAGGTAATTGAGAGAGTGCCCAATGAAATCGAAATTCTCCATTAAATTTCAAACAAAAATCGAACGAAAAACGGTGTTATTTTGGGCTACGTGTGATCAAGGATCAATAATGTTAAATTATAAAGAAACTGTTTCATCTGGATATTAAGTGTAATTTGGTAACTGAAATATTTTATGTAATTTATTTGAAAGTAATAAACAATACTTTATATTTTGCCTGACTCATAAAATATAATATCCTATTAAAATGACATCACATACATAAGATTGACAAAAGTGGTTAATTAGAAGGTGGGGATATTTTTTATGGCAATATGGTGTAAAGAGGGATAAAGGCTTTAAAAATGATAAATTGGTAGTATTTCTTTTATAGGTATAATAATATTTATTTTTAAATACAAGTGGCATTCGGACATTTGTCGCATTCGGACAAGTGTCCATTCGGGCATTTGTCCCATTCGGGCAAGTGTCCATTCGGGCATTTGTCGCATTCGGGCAAGTGTCCATTCGGGCATTTGTCGCATTCGGGCAAGTGTATATTCGGGAAATCGGCCTTTGGGCAAACAGCATTCGGGCAAGTGTCTTTCGGGAATTTGTAGTAGACCCATCTATCTATATATAGTTATATACATATATAATACATATTAACCACAACTTCATTCTATAATATAAATAACCTATATTGTGTATAAATATAAACCCTGACCTTTCTCCCACCCACCAAAGATTTCCCTCACCACTAAACCTTATCCGTGCGTACATGTGCGTGTGTGTGTACGTGTACTCTATGAGTACACCATAAACCAACGTGTCACTGTAATAAGCACCAACAAGGACTCACACCTCCTCAGACGGTGCCAGCCATAAAAGTATTACCGTCCTTCATGACGTCAAAGTGACGTCTATTTCCCTCCCACCTCATCTCCCCCGACCACCTCCCACCCCACCCCCTCACATACAAGACCATTGATGAGATGTCAAAAACTTCTATCCTTCCCAGTCAGTTCTCACGAACATGTATTTAACAATGTAATGTCTCTAGCTGTCTGATTCATAGCATTGATGAAACTGTTCTCAGAGAGAGTGAAAGATAAAGTATTTCCTGTTATTGAATATTCATGTACTAATGGTCACGGAGGTAAATTCATGCAATCAGAACGCGAGTACTAAATAAACGGATTTTGATTGGTAGTTATAAATAGAATACTAAATAGCCTTCAATATCACCCAAAACAAATTAAAAGTTCCGCCAGTGTAAACTAGATGGTAGTAATTTCTCTTTTTAAACCTGACGGTCCATGGCGCAAGTGAAGTAGATTGCATCTGTTTCTGTGACTTCTTCATATTAAATGATATTTGTGTAGTCAGCACTATGAAAAGCCGCCTCTAAATTCCCTAACGTGAGTCAAGTACCTGGTTGGACTCAAGAATGTTATGCCGACTTGAACCCGGATTCGAGCTCGAGACTTTAGGGTTAAGAGTCTAGCGCTCTAACGCTGGGCCACGCTGCTCCCATGTAGTATTATGCCATATGTATTTTTAATTCAATAGTATTACCTTACTTAAATTAAAAATCCTACACTGTTCAACGTTAAAATCGCATAGATCTAGATATCTGGTAATCAGGATGTGGGGTAAAGAGTACCAGTACTTACCTTCAAGAGGTTCGCAGATGAATACATAAACAGAAAGTAAAGCAGTTTCTCTTACTTCCGCGGGTCGAAATCAAATCAGTTGATTTGTAAACGTCGTCGGTCCAAAAATAAAAGAAAGCAGGGGATTCTACTGTGGGTGTCCACACACTCACAGAGTTTCCTCCAGGCATCTCTTCGGGAGCTACCCCCCCCCCCCCCTAACCCGAAGAAAGTCTACTCCCCCCCTCGAACGAAACGGAATTTATATAGAAAATATATACTTAAAACAGTGTCCGCCCTTCCGGAAATTTTAGTCCGCCTTCCCCCCCCCCCCACTTTGAAAATCTCAAGTAACCCCCCCCCCCCCCCAGAGAAAAAGTCTGAAAGAAACATTGCACACTCACTGTGTGTGCCTTGCATTTCTTTCACATCTGGTATCTTAAGATCAACAATGCGTGCCTTATCAACCAGCCAGAGTCTTATAATTAAAATAATTCTTTGACATTTTACTACAATCTTCATCATGGGGTATCTGTCAGATTTTTTATTTTATTTTGTTTTAATTGAACACGGAATTCACAAGCGTAAGTTTCTATTTTTATCCTTGACCCAGTTCCTGTCTGATTGTCACGTGTCACAATGCTGACGTCTGGACCTTTTGTTCACCCCGAGACGGGCTTGGTGTCTGGAAGCGTCTCGACAAATCCCACAATTCTCCTGTCCGTACTAAAGTTAATTTAATTCCTGTTGTAACCCACGTCTAGATTCTTAGACAACAAATGCTCGAGGTATTGAGTTGTTGTTTTCTTTATGTGCCTGTGTCGTAGAGTGTCTGGAATCTAATCCATTTACACGTACGTGCATTGAGTGTTTGAAACAATTCTTAATTTTTACTTTCTCGTATACACGGTATAGAGGAAGTATCCAGTGTTTCACTTGAAAATTTCGGAGGGGCGAACTAAAAGTTTCGGGGGGGGGGGGGGGGGGGAGGCGGACACTGTTAAAAGTATATATTTTCTATATAAATTCAATTTCGTTCGGGGGGGGGGGGAGGGACACTGTTAAAAGTATATATTTTCTATATAAATTCCATTTCGTTCGGGGGGGGGGGGGCGGACACTGTTAAAAGTATATATTTTCTATATAAATTCCAGTTTGTTCGGGGGGGGAGGGGGGGCGTGGTAGACTCCCCGAAGAGATGCATAGAAGAAACTCTGGAAGTATTGTAATCGTGCACAAAAATCACTTACAATTTTAACAGTTTTTACCGTTTTACTTCTCAGTACTTCATCATATACGAAGTATCGAGGACTTATTTTTAATCGGGCAAAATGTCTAAATCCAGATTTTACAAATTCTCCTCAAATTCTCATCGTGGCGGAAAAACTTAATTTTGCAATCTTGTCTGTATGTCTGTGTGTCTGTGTGTCGGTTTTTCAAAAGCCTATAACTTGAGTACTGTTTCTGACAGGGAGACGAAATTTCACATAAGTAAAGGATATAATTCTGTTTTCTGTCAAATTTTCAGTAATTTCCAGTGACCGAAAGTAGTACTTTCCCGAGTTGCCACCCCCGTAATGTCATATAAGTCTTCTAAGAATATTCGAAAAAGTTTAGTGGAAAACACTTCCACTTTATTTACATTGCTTTGTAGAATAGAAGGGAGATAAGGCACGTTGTTTTTCATGAAGACACTTCTTTTTAAATGTACCTTCCTGAAATTGCATTCAGTAAATTACCGCAACAAACTTTGAAATAATGTGTATGTAAAAATAGTTGAAATTTCGAAAGCAACTAACATTTTCTAATCTATACTCGGTTTTAACAAATTATTAGACTGTATGTTAACATTCAAAACAAGGGCATTTACAACTGTCGTAATATATAAGTGTAATTTATTAAAAGATAGTTATCAATACCATGTGGTCATAAATTCTACGCATATATTTTTTTGTCACGCCGATGGAAAAAAAATCCCTTCTATTTTCATTTAATCACACATTTATACTTTACGTTTTTTTTTTTAAATTAAATTGTAATTAGACATTTTGTATTAGATCTATGTATAAGTAAACCTTCTTAATTGAATGAAAGTAGGCTACAAGAATGAAAGAAGTATTACTATTGTAAATCTGTATTAGTCATCACAAGCCGATGATGAAAACTGTAATACTAAAGCGAACATGCAAGGTAAAACTGACGTTGTAAATTACATGTCTGAGGCGAGAAAAAAATGTGTCACGCAATTGCTCACTACAATGTATTATCCTTTGTCTTTCTTACAGCTAATTAAGCCGTCGAGTTGCACCTCCTAATGACTATTAAAATCTGGTTTTATGCCATTTTATTTTTAACAATTTAATTACTATATACATTTCATTATCATGTCTATGAAACATTTTAAAATTACAACATATATTTTTGTTAGTTGGAGGACTGTTAGAATATAGTTGTTTGAAATGTGAACCATGTTTGATTTGTATTATTTATACATAAACCATTTTAATAAATGAAAGTAAACGTCAGAAGTAAAAAAAAATTACTGTTGTACAATTGCAACAGTCCGGTAAGCCGATGATGTAAATTACAAAACTTAAGCGAACACGGCAAGGCAAAATTACAAATCTGAGGCGGGAAGAAGAGTCGGATTATAGAGCATACGACTGGTTACATGAACTATTCGAGTTCATATACGCGTACAAGACCTTAGAAAGTCCCCGAATCCACCCAGCTCTGATGGGTATTTCTCTCACCTTGGGTAAAGTAAATTCGGCTGGGCATAGTGCTGTCCATATGCCGAGATCACAGCAACATATGAACTCTATTTCACCTGCCCATTGACCATCACGTTCGAAAGAGAACTTTTCATGTCGTGTAGTATGTTCATATGTCAGATGTCATTTACACTTGACATATTTCATGTTATATGTCAACTAGTTCTTTGTGGTATAATATTAATTACATTTTTAAATCAGCTTAAGTTTTTGCAAACGTCTTTGCCATTTTTACTGTGTAAAAACAATGCACTACACCAGGGGTCTCCAAACTTTTCAGCCCGAGGGCCACATTATCTATCAAAAATCAGTTCGGGGGCCAGAGTTTTTTCCAGGCATCTCTTCGGGGAGGTAGAGCCCCGCCCCCCCACCCCTGAAGAATGTCTACCTAATCCCCCCCCCCCCCCCCACGAAATATAATTAATATAGAAATATATACAAATTTTAAGTGTCGTTGTCCACCCCCTCCCCCCGGAGAAAAAAAGTCTGACAACACCCACCAGGTCCAAGTTTGTTCTCAAATTGTTCTTCACGTATTTCACTCATGAAAATGTTTGTTCACACGGGTATGTTGTTGCAAAATTTGAAAGGTACTTTGATGCAAAAGTTTTAGGAGAGTCTTCCTTGGTCAAAAACGTATTAAAAAAACCCACCCTTCCTTCTTTGAACTAGTCTCTAAGGAGGTCATTTGCTTGCGATTAAGTGACCTCCAGCTGCAGTTCATCTGGGCAACTGGCCACATTTGCTTCAGATGTTTTGAAACAGTCTCAGTTCTTCTATCTTTGAATCCAAGTCAGCAAACCGCTACTAAAACTGCAGCTGGAAGTCTTTGATGATCTTGCATATAAATGACCTGGGGGACATCTGTTGCACTGCTGAAAGTGCGTCAAGTTGTTGGCTTGTACTAAGACTTGTCCCGAAAACATGACAAGTTTGGATCTGAACGCCTTTAGATGGGTATATAGATCAGAAATTAGATTTCCCTAATTTGTAGTTTTTGGTTCAGAAAATTTAAATGACGTGTTATGTTTGCTGCAGAGGCCAATTTCTATACTTTTCATCGGACATTAACGGCAGCAGCTTGCTTTGTTTTCCAGGAAGTCACCTATTTCCTTTCTTAACTTAAATACCCTGCTCAGAACTTTCTCAAAACTTAGTAATTTACTGGTAAATCTTGCGATTCTCTGTTTGTATCTTTCAACCAACATGTCTCTGAACTATCTGTGGTTGAGCTTATGTGACCTTATACATTAACCATCTTCAACACAGGATACACTACACTGCGTGTGACCACATATGTAGCACGCAAAGCTTCCTGGTGAATAAATAATACAGTGCAGGAACATTGGTTGTAGAATGTTTTTCTCATTACAAATCTGCTCCGCTTGTCCAACCAAGCCTTTCTTTATGCCACTAATGTTCTTCCCCCGTCAACAGTCAGGTAACTGAAGTTAGTCCAGTCCAAATTATAATCAGCAAATGTTTTTTTTTCAACTCATGGAATGTATCCTCTCCGGTAACAGTGTCATGCATGCTATGTTAGGAAGCCAGCTCTTGTGTTATGTTCATGTCTTCATCCACACCCCTAATGAACATAAGCAGTTGAGAGGTGGAACAGCCGTCCAGCGACTCATTATATTGCAATGGAAAAATGGCGAAGCTTGCTTACATTTTTCACTACTTGAGTCACAATGTTTTCACTAATGTTTGCAACACGGTGGGCAACGGTAGTTGCACCGAAAGCTACATTTTCAAATTGTTTTGTATTTTCTGGGCAAAGTTCCTCAGCCACCTCCAACAAACATTTTTTTTTTCCGTGGACAAAAAGATCTCCGCGGGCCGGATAAGAGGACCTCGCGGGCCGCATCCGGCCCGCGGGCCGTAGTTTGGAGACCCCTGCACTACACAATAACGTCTTCTTATTTATAAAACCATTTAACTTAATTACATACATTTCTTGGCCGTAATAAAACGTTATTCAAACTGCAATCGGTTGCGAAATTCAAAACAATTTTCTTTTTCAGATTCCTTTCCTCGTCGGGTTATTCTTAAGCTTTATACATTTTTATCAGTTATGCAAAAGCTTCAATCGTTTCTACCGCTGTCAATGGCTAAGCACTAGTAAGAAAAAAAGTGACGTCAGCCTAAAAATATTTACTAATTAATAAATAACTCTGGTTGAACAATTTCATTAACGCTGTGTTTAGTGTAAGAAATAATTACATGATATAAACGTAGTATTGTTAATTTTTCGAAAGGTGTGAGAACAAGTTGTACTCTGGTTCAGCTTTTGATACAGAGACAATCGTTCTTTAAAAAATCATTTTGATTTTAAGAGAGCGCAATATTTTAAATAAGTATAGTTTTTAAAATTGGTACTTAAATGAATTATTTGACTCATGAAAAAAGCATGTTTTTTGTTGTTTTTTTTCCATAACAATAACTACGATAAGTCGAAGCTTTAACAGAATGTTTAAGCCTAATAGATTAAACATTTTTGTCAATAGTATAATGTGCAAGATACCAAAAATACGCTATTCTTTATTTGTCAGTGGTGATCCATTCCAGCTACCAGTTGTCAGTGATGATACATTCCAACTACCATCCATCTCATCTACTATACCAGCTACCATCCATCCCAGCCAGCATTGGTCAGTGATGATTCATCCCAACTACCATCCGTTGTAACTACCACCCCTTACCGTTATTTTCGAACCAGTTGCACGTCGTCTCATATACCATCCATTTCAGCTGTATTTGTGTCATATGACAATCGTATGCATACATACAGCTACCATCCACCCCAGCTACCTTCCCAGCTAAAATCCACCCCAGCTACCATCAATCCCAGCTACCACCACAGCTACCATTCACCCCAGCTACCCCCAGCTAACATCCCCCCAGCTACCATCCACCCCAGCTACCATCCACCCCAGCTACCATCCACCCCAGCTACCATCCACCCCAGCTACCATCCACCCCAGCTACCATCCACCCCAGCTACCATCCACCCCAGCTACCATCCATCCCAGCTACCACCATCCCAGCTACCACCCATCCCAGCTACCACCCATCCCAGCTACCATCCCCCCAGCTAATATCCATCCCAGCTACCACCCATCCCAGCTACCATCCCCCCAGCTAATATCCATCCCAGCTACCACCCATCCCAGCTACTTCCCCAGCTACCATCCATCCCAGCTACCATCCATCCCAGCTACCACCCATCCCAGCTACTTCCCCATCTACCACCCATCCCAGCTACCACCCATCCAATCTAGCACCCATCCCAGCTGCCACCCATCCCAGCTACTTCCCCATCTACCACCCATCCCAGCTACCACCCATCCCACCTACCACACATCCCAGCTACTTCCCCATCTACCACCCATCCCAGCTACCACCCATCCCATCCACCACCCAACCCATCCACCACCCATTCCAGCTACCATCCATTCCCGCTAACATTCATCTACCATCCATCCAAGTTACCTTCCAAAACATCACTTACCCTAGCCATCACTCATTATAATTTAGCATTTCTTCCCCCCTATTACAAGGCCAGGGACCTAGACTCGCCTTGATGCGCTAAGCTTCCAGCATTTAAAAAACAAAGTTTTAAAATGTCAACAATAATTTTTACAAACAGCAGTAATCATGCTTACTAGAAAGAAAAAAAAATCATAAATTTAATTAATTAGATTACACACCGCATTCTATTCATTGAAGAAACAATTCATCGTCTATAAAGAAGATGGCGCTGTAATTAAAATAAGTTAATTGACGCTGACTGGAAAGGGTTTATTGTTTTCAGATGACCAATAAATGAATTTATGAAAAAGAAATTTCAATTAGCGTATATCTTTTAATTTTGTATTCAATAATCACGTCGTTTTCCGATATAAAATGTAATGATTTGCCTTTATTTAAAATACAGAATAATCAACGAATTTGTTTTATCGTGCATAAACACACATGCGTCTCTAATAAATACAGGATTACCTTTTCTTGAAGTTACCTCAAAATTCTTATGCCGTTTTTATTTCTAAATCTTTTATTATAATTGTCAGATAGGCTACATAAATTATGAATTCGCGGAAATTATATAAAATTAAATATTTTCAAATTTTGGAAAACATCGGTGTTTACAACACTGCACAAATTCAAATAAAATCTGGTTAAATACTTTGTTTATGTTATAATCTCGTTCTTAGAAAAACACTCGATTTTTGTTTCGTTTATAACTTCGTTCTACGCCAACACCCTAAATATGTTTACCTTATTTCCTGAGCTGAAAATTTCCCCCCAACACAACAACAACACAATCTCTACAACGTCCGGTGCTTATGAAATATTTTCGCGGTATCGATACGATCATGGGCCATGTGACCCCCCCCAGTGGCCGGTGGGCCATGTGACCCCCCAGTGGCCGGCATAATTGGAGAAAATCACCCCGAAAATGTCGAAACTAATTTATTGCTTGTCACCCACCCGGTGTCCGTCAAGAAAAGTGCTTGCCATGTTGTGGTCAGGGGGTAAGGGGGCTCCTACGTCACCCACGGGGGGGGGGGGGGGAGAGAAAAAAATATTCTCTGACCGCTGGTCTCTGGAAATGCACATCTGGAACTGCTGACGTCAGCTGAGGTTAAAGTGCCCTATGTTGTTTTGTTGTCTGTAAGGGGTATAAAAGTCCCCTTTCCAAACTTGACGGGCTATGGGGCAAGTGAAGTAGAGTTCACCTGTTTTTGTGACTTCGGCTTATGAGAGGATGGTTTTGTCAGCACTATGCCCAGCCGTCTTTATTTTCCCTAACGTGAGATAGGTATCCATCAGAGCTGGGTTGACTCTGTGACGGTCTACTGACTTGAACCCGGATTCCTACTCGAGACTTAAGGGTTAGCAGTCTAGGTGTTTGGTTGTCTGCTTGTTATATTTACCAAAAAAGGGCGTTTTTTTTGTCTACCCAGTTTTCATGGGTACTTGACTATTTTACAGAAAGTAAAGGCGGTTGGGTGTAGTGCTCACTATACCATCCCTTCAAACACCGAGGTCATAGAAACAGGTGAAATCTACTTCATCTTCCATATTGAACAAAACCGAAACCTAATTTCGTCATCTCGAGTAACTCCGAAACGCCAGTTTTCTTTGACAAAAACTAAACCGCTAACGAGATTAAACGATGGCAGATAAAAGCTAGCCAGCAAGCAACATCCGTCTAAACACGGTTTAAAACTTCTGAATTTTTACAGTTGCAGGATATAGCTTCACGCTGATGGGAATTATCCTAGTGATTGTTGTGATAGAAAGCAACATAAGGCAGTATCCATAACTTGAGAGTAACATACATATCTGTTAGGTTAGGTAACTCTAGCCTAAAGAGCTGAACTCAGTTTAAAAGAGTAGGGGTGGGAGTAATTTTCTCGTTTATAGAGGATGAGGTGGGTTTGATTTTGTGTAACGATGTGTGAGTTAAATCCAGTCTTTAAAAAGAGGGGGTAAGGTTGTATTTTTCCTCAGTTAAATGGAAAATGGTCTGTTTAATTTCGACGTTTAAAAATAAGGCGGGGGGGGGGGGCGACTACGAGTTTAATAAAGAAGAATTGGAGAGTTAATTTTCGATATTCAAAGGGGCTGGTACGAGTTCAATTTTTTTTAAAGTAAGTTCATTAGAAATAAGCTACATTACTGCACAAATTTAAAGATTGGGTTGGGGAAGAGTGAGTTAAGAGTCGTTGTTGTAATGTTTACTTCAGAAATTGATCAACCTTACTGCAGAAAGCGAGTTAGGTAAACTTCAAAATTACCGCAAAAAAATACTATTAAAAGCATAAAAACGTGTATTGTATGGACACTAAGAAATAGAAAAAAAAAGAATAGGCCCAACAGAAGAACAGTAAACCAATCGAGACAGTATTCAACGATGCCAGGACGATGTGACCTGAGATAAGCTGATCTGAAAATTTGGTCTCTTGGAGACGTCTGGTCTCGACATACAAATCCACAGAGAAAGAAAAAAAGATAAATGTTTTGTTACTTTAGTCGAATTTTACGTTATATTCATATTCCTACTCACGACCTTGTTGCACTATAATTTTTAAAAAACCTGTGGAATCATCTATGTTTTGTAAAAAGATATATTAATATTTTTTCTTCAGTAAACGAACATCTATTTTCAACACCTATAGAATGCCTCTTTTTATACGTGGGGAGAGTGGTGGGGGGCAGTTTTTATTTACTGAGTAAAATAACCGTGGGCCAATGTATGCTGGAAAACTAAAGAACTGAATACACCGCTTTGTTTGTTGTCGGCTGCTGGTCCAATATTTGCCTACCATGTAGTGCTGCTTTCAGCAGACAACAAATTCCTCCAGTGGGACACAGCTGCTGATTTTAAATCAACCTCACACATTCCCCCGACCTCACACATTCCCCCGACCTCCACCCCCCTCTGCCAACTATTCTATACGATTCTCCTTAAATATTTGCAATCCAAAAATCTATTAAGCATTTTGAAGTATATCTTCTAGAATCAAACGCCTTCTTTTATAATATATATATATATATATATATATATATATATATATATATATATATATATATATATATATATCAAAGTCAGTAGTATGGTGTTTACATGTCTACATTCAAGTACAAGATCTAAAAATAAACTTGTAGTATAGGTTCACTTCACCACACCTACAAGTTCCTGTTCCGATTTTATGCTCAGTATTAGTTTATGCAGTACCACATTTACTTGTTCTAACCTTTACCACTCTAACCAGTACCACTTTAACCTTTACCACTCTAACCAGTACCACTTTAACCAGTACCACTTTAACCAGTACGATTTAACCAGTACCACTCTAACCAGTACCACTTTAACCAGTACGATTTAACCAGTACCACTTTAACCAGTACGATTTAACCAGTACCACTTTAACCAGTACCACTTTAACCAGTACCACTTTAACCAGTACCACTTTAACCTTCACCACTCTAACCAGCACCACTTTAACCAGTACCACTTTAACCAGTACCACTTTAACCAGTACCACTTTAACCAGTACCACTCTAACCAGTACCACTTTAACCAGTACCACTTTAACCAGTACCACTTTAACCTTTACCACTCTAACCAGTACCACTTTAACTAGTTTATTTAACCATTACCACTTTGAACAGTACTAGATAGCAGCTTACTGAAATATACTCTTTTTGTTCTAAATGCTTCTCAGTTTATGATTGTCGTAAAATATGTTATGTTTACAACTGTCTATGATAAATCTTGTAACACGTTTCACTTATGACCTCACTGACACGAGCCCATAATGAGTGGAAGCTAGACCAAACGTGAGATTAACAGAACTGACCAGCTGAAATGTTTACACCTGATTATTTGATGTTTATCACACGAAAAAAAAAATCAAATAACTGGAATCATTTCCCTAGAGACGGAGAAAATAGGACACGTCATTTAAATTTTTTTTTTAAAAATCGAATTCCCAATTTAATTATTGAATTTAAGCTTATTTTTCGTTAGATTATAAATGCAATTTTCGACATGGAGATTGTGATTAAAATCATCAGCGAAGTCTGGATTCTGCTAACAATGTATCACGATCTTGTATCTGTTTTCCCACTTTAATAAGAGTCATTAGAAAAAAATGTGAATAACAATTTTCCTTTACACCCGCCGCAAAACTCGAAACTCAGAAACACACGGGCAGCGAACTCATCTGGTTCTGCAAGACGAGTGGTTTCCCCTTAACGAAATCTCGATAATTAGAGTGCTCTGCCCTCACCTAGTTCCGGTTACCCGGGGCCGGCGCGGGGGACGTCAGACAACTCTGTCATTTCTGGGAGGCCGCGGTGTAGGCTCGCGTCAAATGGTGGGTGTTTGGGAGGTGGTTTTAAATCAACCTGCAATCTGGGGCCTTTTTGGGCTTTTTACAGTGTACGCAAGGAAACCCGTATGTCTCTTAAACATAGTGTTACGTAGCTTGAAAAGATGTGCGTATATATATATATATATATATATATATATATATATATATATATATATATATATATATATATATATATATATATATATATATATATATATATATATATATGGTGACAGGACAAATGATCTCAGGACAAATGATCTCAGACAAAATATCTCAGACAAAATATCTCACGGACAAATGATCTCAGGACAAATGATCTCAGGACAAATGATCTCACGGACAAAAGATACCAGGACAAAATATATCAGGACAAATGATATCACGGACAATTGATCTCAGACAAAATATCTCAGACAAAATATCTCAGACAAAATATCTCACAGCAAATTTTAATAGTGTAGTTGATGATTTTAGTTGATCTGAATTTTTTTTATTGATTGTCATATGGTTTTATTTATTATGTTTTAATATTGTTTATAGGCCTATATAATAATTGTAAGAAATGTTTCCCGTATAAATTTGTCATATTGCTCTTAACAATTTAAAGTTAGTATTAGTAATATAGTATACGAAGATTAAAGATTGTTTTCGATAGACAGCCTAGGTGTGCTTGCCAAACATGAGACAATCCTACCACGTCAGGTGGACGAAACTAGATAAAAGGAATGAAATTACAATAAAGACACACCTTCGTATCAAGGTGGCCACCTGCTTTGATGGCAGAGACATGCCTTAAGGGAAAGACATCCGCCCTCCATGGACAATACAACTTGCATCAACAGTCAATAGTTATGCGTCGATCACACCTTAGTGATCAGGTGACAAATGCTTATTTAAACAAACAGCGGTAATCGCGGAGCTAAGTTTGTCGTAGTGTGCATCAAACAAAGCAGTATTAGTGGTGATTACTCAGTTATAGCCTCTTTTGAAACCTCGCAGAAAGGTTTTAGGACATTAGTTTCTGGTGAATTTATTATTGCCATAAGCAGGCCAAGAGATTAGGAAATGTGAAATTAGGACATGTCGAGCAAGAGATCACACAATAGATGATCACATAGTATTGGAGAGGTGTGATCATATTGATGTACCTGCCAGCAAAGAAACGTAAACGTTATGTTTGTGTTGATGATGCAATAAAAACAATAGTTTAACGTTACAAACCTGAAGACCCATTCATATTTTTGAAAAATATTTCGCGTGTTTTGAACCTTAATGTTGTATAACAACCATTACTTTATTTTTTTATACATTATCATGTATTATAACTTTCAGGCTAAAGGAGTAAGTTTGTTATAATTTTTACTTTTTCGAATCAAATGCTACGACAAAGTTTAATAAATCTTTTGATGGTTTGTTAGGTTTAACAAATTCATTTTATTCACAATTATTTATTATGCGGAAAAAAAGTATACAAACCCATATTAACAGTCAATAAAAAAAGGTTCAAATGAACTAAAATCATCTTACATACTATTAAAATTTCGCGGTGAGATATTTTGTCTGAGATCATTTGTCCATGATATCGTTTGTCCTGATATATTTTGTCCTGGTATCTTTTGTCCGTGAGATCATTTGTCCTTGAGATCATTTTCCTGAGATCATTTGTCCTGAGATCATTTGTCCGTGATATATTTTGTCTGATATATTTTGTCTGAGATCATTTGTCCTGAGATCATTTGTCATGGAACCATATATATATATATATATATATATATATATATATATATATATATATATATCTGCCATCCGGTGTTATAGCCCATTCGTGGCTTGTCAGCTTGTGTATCCTGGCCACCCCCAGAGCTATTCTATCGGGAGTGTAAACTCCTAGTAGGTTCAACCAAGCTGGGAAGGTCTGCGCGGGTAGGGATCAGACGAAAGCTAACACCCTGGTCCTCCAGGTTGGGGGTTGAAACATAAGGCTAGCAACCTTATCTCGTAAAAAAAAATATACCGCTACAGAAACTGCAAGTACACAAATCCAACACCGACTTGGTCAAGGGGGATCCTCTCTAGAAGAGCCCATGATGCCTACTAGTGAAAGCCTAACGGAAGCTAGTTGGCTGACAAATCTCCTAACGCCCTAACGGAAGGTAGTTTGCTGACAAATCTCCTAACGCCCAAGACCAAAACCAGATAGGGACCTGGAACATCAGAACCCTATATGAAAGCAGCAGATCAGCCCAGGTCGCCAAAGAAATGAGGAGGTATAAATTAAAGGTCCTAGGATTAAGTGAGACACGATGGAACGGCAGTGGCCAAACTAGGTTGGTCTCGGGAGAGACTGTCATCTACCCAGGTCACGAGGACGAAGATCATGAACACACGCAAGGTGTAGCTATAATGATGTCTCCAGAAGCAACAAATGCTTTGATTGCATGGGAACCAGTCTCGCCAAGACTCGTAGCAGCTCGTTTCAATGCCAAGGGAAGGAAAACAACTTTAATCCAGTGCTATGTACCCACAAATGCTGCAACAGATGAAGAGAAAGAGGACTTCTACAGCGCCCTGCCGGCTCAAATCGACAAATCACCAAAAAGAGATATAAAGATAGTAATGGGAGACATGAATGCCAAAGTTGGAACAGAAAATAAAGAACCGGAGCTCACAATGGGGAAAAATGGAATAGGCATAATAAATGAAAACGGGGAACTCTTTGCTGATTTCTGCGCATTTAATATCTAACTAGAATACCCGTCATCCGTTGGATAACTGTGGGTTTCGGGGGTCATCCATAAAAAAACATCACGTCTGTCACTCAGAGGCATAGCGACCCTTCCCGGCGCCCGGGGACAAACTTTTCGATTTTAACCCCCCCCCAAGCTTTCGATTTTCAACCCCCCCCCCCCTCAAATTTTTTATGTGCACCCCCCACCCCCCCACTCAAACTTTCGATTTGAACCCCCCTCAACCTTTCAATTTATTTTTCCAAACCATTTTGGCGCCCCAACATATGTCCCCCCGCCCCCCCCCCCTTCCCCCCTCCACCTCCCCCCGCCTCCCCTCCCCCCCCCCCCGCCTCCCCTCCCGCCCCCCCCCCTCCTCGCTACGCTACTGCAGTGTCACTTATCGTCACAAAAAACAGACCCCACATTCAAAAATATGTTTCTTATCTTTTAAAAACACCGAAAACACCGATTTCGGACTATCCATTCATATACTGACGTCACATGTGACCTACTCAACTCTACTTCACCTGCCCAGTGTCCCGCCAAGTCTCAGACAACATGTTTTTATCGTTTAAAAAACGATTCCAGCCGAGCATGTCTCTGACCACACTATCCTTTCATATGCTTAGGACAAAGAAACAGATGAACTCTACTTCACCTGCCCTGTATCCTGCCAAGTTCAGATA
This sequence comes from Physella acuta, assembly GCF_028476545.2. Lineage (NCBI taxonomy): Eukaryota > Metazoa > Mollusca > Gastropoda > Physidae > Physella > Physella acuta. Next base: position 113,451 of record NW_026732592.1, on the reverse strand, counting down.
GGCAACTTTATCATTCACATCTAAAAAAAAAAAAATTGAAAAAAAAATCATTGACATATTGGTCTAGAACCTGTGCCACCCACATGAGAGCGGGCTACGCTACCAACTTAGCTATGAATTTTTATACTATACTTTTGAGTCTCCGCGCATAGATCTAGATCTAAGTCTAGTAGTAGTAACTTTCAAATTAAATTTAATCTTAAATTAGCCAAACAAAGATTTATATAAAATAATTAAGGCCTGAAATAGATTCTAGATGTATTAAGGCCTGAAATAGATTCTAGATGTAGAATTTACATTAAGTCTAGATCTAGAATTTACATTGAGTCTAGTGACCTAGATCTAGATCTAGGCTAGATTCATAACTTTCCTTCGACAGCTGATCTTTAGATCTAGAGAAATTTATTGTAAAACTAAATGAAAAAAGACAGTTTAAAATTGATAAAAGTGTTGGAACGTAATAAATACAGCAAACGGACGTATTGTTAAAGTTATGACCGACAGAAAATTAGATTTAGAACGCGTTAAACTTTTGAATGGGAACACAATTTTCTTCGATAGACGCCGCCATTTTATTGTACTAAAGAGTAAACAAAAACCTGTGACGTCACTATTCCCACAAAGTTTAGTCAATGTTTTAACATTTAAAAAAAAAATGGGTTACTCTGCGTATGAATAAATCAATAAATTAATTAACGTCTTTAAATAAATTTGTGATTAACAGTCTGTCTGCATTAAAATATTATTCTCTACCTACATACTATTTTACATCTCTCCAGATAGAGTCGAACATATCACAATTTTCGATCGGACAAACAAAAAAACAAACAAAAAAACAAATAAATATTCAAACATGTAAACAAACTTGACTTTTAGTAGTATATAGATTATAGGGGGGACAATTTTCTCTCATAAAAATATACAAAAGACCACCTGGACTTCACCCGATGGCAAAACAAAGAACCAAATTGATCACAGTTTCCAGAAAGTGGAGAAGAAGTTTAATGGATGTTAGGGCGAAACGAGGTGCTGATGCAGCCTCAGACCACCAACTCGTGCTTGCAATACTAAAATTAAAACTAAAATCCTACAGGGATCGAGCAGATAAACCGTACTTTAAATTCAATACAACATTTCTTAGGTGTCCAAAAATAAAGGAAGACTTTCACTGCGCAGTAAAAAATAGGTATGAAGCACTCTCCTGCCTGGCAGAGGAAACAGTAGAGGAAACAGTAGAGCAAAAATGGCTAGGAATACAGGAACTATGGAAGTCAACATGCACTGACATATTGGGGAGAAGAAAAAATGAACAAAAAGAATGGATCACAACAGAGACATGGGCCAAAATTGAATATATATATATATATATATATATATATATATATATATATATATATATATATATATATATATATATATATATATATGATTGGCCTGCCAATATTGGTAATCTCAAACTTTTAACATGTGTTTTTTAATAATTATTTGGGTCGGCGTGGTTGAGTTGGTAAATGCTCATAAGTCTCTAGTTCGAACCCCTAGGCTCGATAGCTGGGGACAGCAACTCTTCTAGGAGAGACAAAATCAAACAACTTCTGCCTTGAAGTTTGTTCTTGGACAAAGGCTATGTAAGCAAATCCAAAAAAAAAAGTTTCAGTTACCTCGGCATTGGGGGTAGGAGGGATAGTGTGGTCAGCACTATGCCCAGTCGCCTTTGTTTCCCTTGCATGTGTCATGAATCCATCAAAATTTGATGGATACAAAGACGCCCTACTAACTCGAGCACGGGATCCGAACTCTAGACTTTAAGTTAGTTGTTACCTCTACCATCCGACCACGCCGTGTCCTTTAACAATAAACCATGGAAATCTCTATAAAAGTTTTATAATCTTCATAAGAATATTAACCAAAATTAACCCCTCTCTAACGTTTCTCTAACACAACAGCCCACACTTCACACGTCCGTATTAAAGTTCTAGACAGTAATCAGGCATTGAACCAATTCTTGCAGACATTTGTGAGGAGCTCTCAATAGAAGAGTTCGTGAAACAAGACCTAATTTGACGCAGTGAAAAAAAACCCACTATTCACTGACGTAAAAGAATCAGACATGTAATTACAGGATTAACGTCTCCTTGAGGCCTTGAACTCCCCCCCCCCTCTCTCCCACTTACACCGCCCACATGACTTAACACCTAGATCCCAAAAAAGAAAAAAAAACGAGTTAACAAAATACCTGAAAAGACTTTTTTTTTCAACTCAATGAGAAATGCACTTTTTTTTAAAAAAACTTTCGGATTAACTATCAGAAGAAATGGGGTCAACAGTTTCGGTGACGCCGCTGTACTTCTGGGCTTTCTTGTTCAACTTCCGGGGACTTTTTTCAACACGTCAGGCTTCCAATATATCAAGTCAACGGTTTTTCTTTTTCCTACGAATGTTAAGGTGGAAGTACATTCACTAGAACAGGGCACCCTAAACTAGTGAAACACCTTGTGCCTAGATAGCTATCTCAGCGATAGTCGGAGTCCTAGCTACAAAATTTTCGGTGGGCGGTCTACATTTTTCGGGGGAGGGGGGGGGGCGGACACTAGTAAATGTGTATGTTTACTATATCAATATATTCCGCCCCCCCCCCGAAGAGAAGCCTGGAAGAAACTCTGTACCTTGAGCTTGTGCCAATGAACTTATAGAATAGAGACTAATTAATTTCTATTTGTGATATATTACTATGGCTCGTTTATGTTTTGCGATGAATTTCTGTGACTAGTAGTTTTTTTTTTATTTGAGCTTATGTTACTAGCGCTACAAAGCTTTTTTTTTTACTACGAGCCGACCCGCTATTTAGTTGTTTTATTTTCTACTTTTCAGTAATTCATAATTTGTGAATTCGACAGTACCAATGCTGCCACTGAAAATATTTGCTTTAAAACACTAACCCCCCACCCCCTTTCCCCTAACCCCGACCCTACATCCCCCACCCCGTGAAAGAAGCCTTCTCTTAGTAACCTCCTGTAAGTTTAACATCGTTTCAAACTAAATTATCTGCCCCTAATAGCCGTCACTGAAGAAGAAGTACAGGCTACTGGCAAAACCTGGCATGAACTAAAGTGGCTCGCCCAGGACAGGGTGGAATGGCGGAGATTTGTTGCTGCCCTATACTCCACAGGGAGTGATGAGGATTAAGTAAGTAAGTAAGTAATAGCCGTCACTAAACCCGGCTCTACGATTTGTAAACATTTAGCGTGACCACAACTCACTAGACCATGTGGGGGTGGGGTGGGGTGGTAGTGATAGTGATAGAGAGAAAGAGAGGGGACTGTTAGGAGGCGCTTGCAGCTTGTTTTCTAACGTCTCCCAGAAGAGAATTATATATATAGATACGCCTTTGACTCCAACTTCTGCCAGCTTTTCCTCTATATGCTTTTTACACTTGGAGAATACAACGAAAGATCTGTTATTTTATTCAAAACCAATTTTTACTAAATAATTTCATATTTTACAGCGAACCATCATATTCGCCTTTGATGCATTCAAACTACATTTTTTTTTCTCTAGACGTCGAGCAGTTGACTTCTGATCAAAATAGTGGTGGTGGGCGGGGGGGGGGGGGGGTGAACGAAAGAGCATGCAATACGTTCTAATAAACGCGAATTCTACTGTACCTATACCCACCCAATAGCTTCGATAAACCTCCAGATGTCGCTTCATTGTTTGGTTTTGGTTTTCAATAGAGTTGGACACGTAGTTCTGCCAGCCACCTTCAGATAACCATATCTAAATATACAGCCATGTCTGATAGGACATTAAGTGTGTCTTAGTAATGTGGGGTCGCTTTAGTGGACTTAATTTGTTTGGTCCCTGTGTGGCTTAGTTTGGTGGGGTCCCTATAGAGTGTCGTCGTCTGGGGTCCCGTTAGTCTTTAGTGCTGCTTAGGTTGGTGAAGTACCTATAGTGTGGCTTAGTTTGGTGGGGTCCCTGTGTGGCTTAGTTTGGTGGGGTCCCTGTGTGGCTTAGTTTGGTGGGGTCCCTGTGTGGCTTAGTTTGGTGGGGTCCCTATGTGGCTTAGTTTGGTAGGGTCCCTATGTGGCTTAGTTTGGTGGGGTCCCTGTGTGGCTTAGTTTGGTGGGGTCCCTGTGTGGCTTAGTTTGGTGGGGTCCCTGTGTGGCTTAGTTTGGTGGGGTCCCTGTGCGGCTTAGGTTGGTGGGGTCCCTATAGTGCGGTTTAGTTTGGGTGAGGTCCTTTTGCTTAGTTTGGTGGGGTCCCTATAGTGTGGCTTAGTTTGGTGGGGTCCCTGTGTGGCTTAGTTTGGTGGGGTTCCTATAGTGTGGCTTAGTTTGGTGGGGTCCCTGTGTGGCTTAGTTTGATGGGGTCCCTGTGTGGCTTAGTTTGGTGGGGTCCCTATAGTGTGGCTTAGTTTGGTGGGGTCCCTATAGAATGTCGTAGTCAGGGGTCACTTAAGTCTTTAGTGCTGCTTAGGTTTGCGGGGTTTCTCTAGTGTGGCTTAGTTTGGTGAGGTCCCTATAGAATGTCGTAGTCAGGGGTCACTTAAGTCTTTAGTGCTGCTTAGGTTTGCGGGGTTTCTCTAGTGTGGCTTAGTTTGGTGAGGTCCCTATAGTGCGGTTTAGTTTGGGTGAGGTCCTTTTGCTTAGTTTGGTGAGGTCCCTGTGTTTCTTAGTTTGGTGAGGTCCCTATATTGCGGTTTAGTCTGGGTGAGGTACTTTTGCTTAGCTTGGGGGGATCCCTATAGTGTAGCTTACATTGTAATGTGGGGTCCGTTTAGTGTCGGTGTTACTTTAATACGGCTAGACATTTTTAGCTCAAGGTTATTCAACAGTCGTTTTCTAACTGCTTGACAGTGCATACTTTCACATAAAGTCATTGGTATGTAGAGTACACAGACGTACCTTCTCCAAGTACACATACAACTACTTTATTTCATAATTTGTCATAGGTATTTTTAGAGATATTTTGCAGAATTGTTACTTAAAATTAGTAGGATAACTCAGAAATATTTAAAGCTTTTACTTAATTGTGGTTAATTCCCTTTATCATATTACTTTTTAAACTAATTGTTTACCCCTTTTATCTCTTTTTAACTTACAATAATAGATATATTGTGGAATTTATTTTAAAAGAAATTTGTTATATTTATTATTTATGAAAGACAAAATTGATTATAATAATCAAGTTATCAAAATTTTCTAAAACAACGTAATTTAAAAAATACACTTCTGGATCTTAAAAACAAGGGAGATAACTGCAATAAAAAGTTAGTTTTTAAATGTGTCAATGTAGAATAAATTCTGACGGACGGTAACAGATAGGTAGAAGATTGTGTAATAGGAGACGTTATTTTGTTTCTTAACGACCGATTGTGGAATTATAATTTGACTACATTATTATTAATTTTATTTTATTCTATTTTATGCTCTTTATTAAATGTATAATTTGTCATGTGTATGTAATCTGGACGAGGTATATAATCCTAGCTTTCTATTGAAGTCGGGTTTTTCCTTTTCCCCCGATGTTTTATAATTTACTAAAAAACTAGCCGTCCTGCCAGGCCCTGCTCTGGCTTCTGTGAAAAACCTTTCTGTTAAAGACCATCACCTGTGTGTTTAGTAATCATCATAAACCCGGCACTGCCCACCCAAGCCACAACCAACCAAAACAACAAAACGCAAACATAACGCTAACACAATTACAAATACAAACGAAAACAAAAACCTAACAACAAACACAACCACAACCACAAACACCAATACAAACACAAAGAAAAAGCAAACAAAAAAGCAAACGAAAACAAAAACCTAACAACAAACCCAAACACAACCACAAACACCAATACAAACACAAAGAAAAAGCAAACAAAAAAGCAAACGAAAACAAAAACCTAACAACAAACCCAAACACAACCACAAACACCAATACAAACACAAAGAAAAAAAAAGAAAAAGCAAACGAAAACAAACCTAATCCAAACGCAAAACCAACCACAAACACAAATACAAACACAAACCCAAAGAAAAAAAAACACAAACGAAAACAAAAAAGGAAAAAGAAAAACGAACCAAATCAAAAAGCAAACGCAACCACTAACGCAAACCCAACCTTAACACAAAGAAAACACTAACGCGAACATAAACGCAATGTGCTCACAGTCTAGCCCGGGGCGCCAAATCGCACCATGCTGGGGCGCCGGCGGAATCGCCTGTTTCAGCTTAATAAACAACTATAGTACCACAACTTATTCATAGTCTTTTGCACTCACTTAAACAAACGTAGGCGCCAAACCGAGCACGGGAGGCCCGGGGCCCCAAATAGCACCCTGTCTGGGCGCCAGAGGTCGCCCGGATTAGATTCACTTAAAGACTATAATAACCTTTCTTATGCATAGTCTATCGCACTGTTTAAAGCGAAATTATGGACCATAAAACATACAGAATTTAACTTTATATATTAGATTAAAAATAGATAAATTAAAAAAAAAATTATTATTATAATATTAATAATAAGCAGTAATAAAAATTATCGGGAGGAAGCTATTCAAATTACCCATGCAATCATGCGGGCGCCCATATGAATAGAGTTTTAAATTATATTAAACGTATTTGTTAAATGCCATTGAATAATTCAGCTCTGATAAGTACCTGACTCACGTTATGTTAACAAAAGCGGCTTGTCATAGGGCGGACCACATTATACCCTTACGCGCCGCGAACATTGAAACAGATGAACTCTACTTCACCTGCCTCATATGTCTAGGGCACGACCGAGAATAAAATGATGATATTGAATAAAAGAGTTCCCCCGTAAACCTCTATAAGCACACGCTCCTGTTTGAGAATAGTTTATTTATGCTCGTTTATTCTCAGGTGTGTAGTGTTGTCACCTGTGTAATGTGTTCCTGCGACACCTGTCGCGGTGTCAAAGACAGTCACCGCCATTAAAGTTTTGTTATTGTCAGACACGCAGCAGCTGACAGGTAAACTATTGTTGTGTTCTGGCGTGTGTGTGTGTGTGAGTGTGAGTGCGAAATGTGTGCGTGCGTGTGTGTGTGTGTGTGAATGGTGTGTGTGAATGGTGTGCGTCTGTGTATGTACGTACTTCTATTTTGTATGTGTTTTATGGTTGTGCTAAGTACCGTGTGTGTGTGTGTGTGTGAATGGTGCGGGTATGTGTACGTGCTTAGTTGTGCATGTTTTATTGGTGTGCTAAGTAGTGTGTGTGTGTGTGTGCATGCATATGTCGTGTACATGTTTTGTTTTAAGCGTGAGTGTAAGTGTGTAAATGTATGTGTGTGTGAATGGTCTGGGTATGTGTACGTGCTTAGTTGTGCATATGTTTTATTGGTCTGCTAAGTAGTGTGTGTGTGTGTGTGTGTGTGTGCATGCGTATGTTGTGTACGTGTTTTGTTTTAAGCGTGAGTGTGAGTGTGTAAATGTATGTGTGTGTGAATGGTCTGGGTATGTGTACGTGCTTAGTTGTGCATATGTTTTATTGGTGTGCTAAGTAGTGTGTGTGCATGCATATGTTGTGTACGTGTTTGTTTTAAGCGTAAGTGTGTAAGTGTGTGGCTGCTTGTATCTTTTACGTGTGTGAATGCGTGTTTAATAGTGTGTATTTATGTACGCAAAACGTTACTCATACATTCACGTGCTTGTACATTCTACATGCGCGTGAGTGTATCGAGTATGCGCGCATCTGTTTACTGGTTGTATCTAAATTGTGTTGTGTATCTGAGTATCTGCAACCTCAACGAACACAATGTGTTGAATAAAGTACATTGTTTGCTTGAGTTTAAAAATCTCTAAGTTGGGACACACTTTCCCTTTCTTATCAGATAAGAAATTTCATTTGACGTTCTATGTAGCTCTCCTTAATCTTTGACTAAAAGAGCAGGTTTATGATTGTTGTGTTCATATGATAATTACAAAACATTATTCTATTTTTAAAATAAACACTAATATTAATTTAAAGCGCGAATCGGATTAATATATGTATATTAATCTTTGCTTTATTGATTTTTTATTAAGGTGGCTTTCAACTAGTTAGGTTGTATTTATTTATTTATTTAGTTATATTGTTGATACATTTTTTTATAAAAAGATGAATAATACAACTCATTTTCGCTGACATTTATCATTATGCTAATTTAAATTATTCGATGTAACAATTTAGGGTTTTATTATTTTTTAAACTAATCATCCACCAGATATTTACACCAATACTCAGCAAGCCTATTTAGAGTCATTCATCTGACGCACTTTGTTTAGTAAGCTAATACGTACCAATCGAGACCGCAACAGTTGAAAGCCACTTATCTATATAGGAGCTCAGTTCAAAACATATCCTGGTCTAAGCCATTCCGAGGGTAGCAATTAAAGGGCAAACATGGCGCACCTACAATGGAATATTTATTTGTTCTCTTCAATTTTAGGTAAGTTTTTTAAAGACGTTTTTATTAGTACGATTTGAATAGTGTTAAATTTATTAAAAATCGAATTACTTGTATCTTTTCGTTTGTAGTTTAACGCATTGTAGTTTAACACATATGGTAGTGACATCATGGTGTCATATTATGTTAGTGACATGTTGGTCTCATGACAGGTTAGTGACAGCTTCGTATCATGACATTGGTATGACATCATGGTGCCGTCACATTTTCGTGACGTCATTATTTAATGTGTAACAGGGAGTCATTATTCATTAGTATTATCATGGTGGCATGACATATTAGTGACATTTTCATAAATGTTAGTGTGACCATGTTGTCATGAAATATGTATGACGTAATGGTGTCAAGACGTGTTAGTGACATTATATTATGAGAATGAGAAGTTATATATATATATATATATATATATATATATATATATATATATATATATATATATAATCACGTGTCGTCATATATACGAGGGTGACGAAATAGTATAATGACAGTTAGGACATAAGCCTACTGAGATCATGTTATATTTGGCACGTGACATGATGACGTCATATTTAATTGCGTAACTTGATACGGTTAAGTTGTACTGTATGTTCGGTATATGAGTCATTTTTATTTTCGTGTACCACACACCTCAAACAAATATAATGTGTGTGTGTGTGTATCAAACGAGTGAAGAGTTCGTTAGTAAATTAAATATAAACGATATGCGTTAGTGGCTGGTTTGGGGAAATCGTAAACAAAGCTGATAAAATGATATTAGGATACTTTTGCCCCTATTTTCTTTTTACATTTAGGCCTTGAAATTAGGGTAAAATTTTTATTGGGTACACAGTAGGGGAGGGGGAAACATTGAGAGACACGTCTGTATTGACATGTATCTCGCATTATTAAATACATAGTATGAGCAATTGTTGGTTTAGTACTTGTTTTCTTTATACAGCCAATGTTTCATTAATATACGAGCGCACATTTCGGTCGATGTTAATGAAGTCATCGATCACTACCAATAAAAAGTAATGTTAGATGATTTACTACGTTGTGATAGCCTACATCGTGATGCTGGTTGCTGATTTAGTTCATCATCGCTGTCCACGATATCTGGATTTAATCTATGGGCGGCCAGGGTAGTGCGAGTACCTTAGTGGGGTACAGCTCACATATGTGACCAGACCAATAGCCCGGTCAGTGTGAGTACTTCTGAGTTCTTTATCTCAAACCTGTGACCTGAGCAACATTCAGTCAAGGGAGAGCACCAATGTGGTCTACAAATCACACATTTAGCTGACGAACAGCCAAGGGAGAGTACCAATGTGGGCTACAAATCACACATTTAACTGACCAATAGCCAAAGGAGAGCACCAATGTGGTCTACAAATCACACATATGACGGACCAACATTCATGTGTGAGTACTAATGTGGTCTGCAACTGACATCTGTGGCATGATCAGATAACTAGTGGCCCATTAAGATAATCAATAAAAGTATTCATATACAGGCTACTTATTACACACACAACTACACACTACCCTGTCACAGATGGTCTAACGTGGGGGGTGGGGTCGTCACGGTGGTTGACGAAGCCACAAAAACTCATGAGTGGGTAATACATTAATCGCAGTTTGTTTTTAAGTCTCATTATGTTTTTTAATTTAGCTATTTTTTCAATTTTTTTAAAATTTCACAACAGAAAGACAAAAACGTTTAAACCCTGACAGAATAATTTTAAAAGTTATTAATCTCTGTTTGACAAGCTAAGTACACCTTTATTAGAAGTCTTATCGAAAACGTATATTTAGATTGTCAACCAGATGATCTACGGCCCAGGTAAATCGATAATAAGGTCAGGTCTTAAGAGGTGAACAATAGCCTAAACCGGATATAAGACAATTTATATCGTAAAGGCTCAGTGTGTTGCACCTCTGTCGAAATACGCAATCGATTTTCCAAAAATAATCAATAATGAAAAATCAATATCTTTAATATTGGAATGTGATATTCGGTATTGTTAAATTATGGATTAATTAAATCAATGTGACACGGGTGCGAGAATAGAAAGGGTACACTTAGGGTAAGCATTGATTGACTAGCAAGGAAGTGTTAGTGTTGATTTGTATTGAAGTTGTCCGCTATTTAAAACCTGGAGGGTGTTGGGTTGGGGTAGGTCTTAGAGTTAGACTACGGCAGAGAGAGAGCTGGATTGGGTAGGTCTTAGACTTAGACTACGGCACAGAGTGCTGGGTTGAATTTTAATTTTGTACAATTGAACTAAGTCTAAAGTAGTAGAATTGTGTCCGTCAGCTATTTCAGTTGAATGGAAGAAAATAATGCCCAGTTTTTTTAATGCTATTATTTATTGTTTATTTGACACATATTCTACCATCTGTTTAAACGTATGGACAATTCTATTATTGAAAAATAAAAAACTTTCATTATAGCTTTTGGTCAGGTTTGTGATTTTAAGGCGTATTTCATTTTTATTAAGTAAAACCTTGTCTGTAATTGTGTTAATTTTTTAATCTTAAGCTGTACTATTAAATTACTAAATACAGTTAATTAATTTTACAAAATATAATTAAGTTTGGATTGACGGCCACTTTATTTCTTCTTACAGTCATTTTAACTGTAAGTAAAATACCTTTTCGAACCTTAAGGTCCATGGGGAAGGTGAAACAGAGCTCACCTGTTTCAGTGAACTTGGCATATGAATTTATAGTGTGGTCAGCCCGATTCCCAGCTGATTTTTTTCCCTAACATAAGTCAGGTACCGGTCAGAGCTGAGTTTACTCAGGGACGTCCTATGGACACGAGCCCGGATCAGAACTTTCAACCACACCATCCCTAAATATTTGTCTGCCCTACTACAATATTCAAAAAGCAAAATTTCTTCTTAAGAAAAACATTTTTTTTTCACAAACCCAGGCATAGCGGCAAGCGAGTACTGTACAGAAAGGTACTACAACTATTTGCTGTTCGGTAACACCTACGCCACGCGATCTATCTACTGCCCGTTCGGATGTTGTGGGAACTATAACGACGAGTACTGCTGCATAAACAAGTAAGTAAAGCATCCTTCTATGTTAATATTCAAGGGACAAGGTGGTTAGATGGTAGTGTTCATGACTGCTAACCCAAAAGTTTTGAGCTCGGATCCTGGGTTGGCGTCTGCGGTTATGTGAAGAAAAATCTGGCTTTGTGCGTGTTCGTGTTAGTGCGGGTGTGTATGTTGTGTGTGTGCATGAATGTGCGCGTGTGTGCGTGCATGTGTTCATGCGCATGTGTGTAAGGTGTGTTTAGTGTGTGTGGTGTGTGTGGTGTCGGTGTGTGTGGAGTGTGCATGGTAAATGAATGTGTGCGCGCGTGAGTGGGTGCCTGCTCAAATTTGTAAGGTGTGGAATGTGTGTATGTGTGTGTGGTATGTGATATGTGCATGCGCATGTGTGTTTAATGTGTGTGTGTGTGGTTTGTGATATGTGAATGCGCATGAGTGTAATGTACGTTTAGTGTGTGTATGGTGTGTGTGTATCTGCATGATCGATGAATGTGCGCGTGTGTGCATGCACATGAGTGTATGTTTGTGTAGTGTGTGTGTTATGTTTGTGTGTGTATCAAAGAGTCCGTACCAGCAAGATTCCGTCCCCCATCCCCAGCGTGTTTGCATGTGTGTGTGTAGTGTGTGTTATGGTTGTATCAAAGAGTCTCTGTACCCGCACGGTACCATTCACCCATCCCCAGCGCCGGGTACATCATTGGCATTGTCTTTGGTGGCATCGTAGGGCTCATCTTCCTCATCACCATCATCTGCTGCTGTGTTAAACACTCCGCCTCGTCCACTCGGGGCAGGACGATCCAGCCCGCACCGGTCGCTAATGGACACACTACCCACACGACCACCTTCATAACACCCACTGGTAAATGTGAAACGTTTCATATATTTTATTATTTTTTGTCTTTTGTAGCTGTCAGTGTTCTCCTGATTTTTTTTTATCTGCTCATGCTCACCTTAGGGTTTCTTTCATACTTTTTTCTTGGTGGGGGGAGGCATTTCAATCTTTAAGGGAGGGAAGTGCTTGAATTTTCTGATAGGTAGAAAAGACTGATTGAAGTATAGGTTTATTTTCCATAAACATAATATATTTTTCTTCTATTTCAACCGGGTGGAAAAGTAGGGTAGAGGGGGGGGGAATTGGGCAATGCTCTTTCAAAGAAATACCTGATATAGATCTTTCTTGAATCATTTAACAGGATTTAGATTATTTTATGTAACGTCTGATGGTAGTAGGTCGTGCTGCGACGAAAACAAGTTATGATAAAGCATACATTATTGTTAGATTAATGGTTTTTACATTTTATTTTTTAATTTTAAAAAATGTATTACCAAAACTACGTTCAATTATTTTTTTTAAAAAAAAAGGTTCTTGAAATGTCTTGAGTAGCCCTGGAACTAACGTGTGCACTCTCTCTCTCCAACAGCCCCGCCCAACTACTCCTCCGTGGCCTACAGCACCAGCTACAGCCAGCCGTTGAACGGAGCGGCGCCTCTACCCCAGTACTCCTACCCACCCGCCCAGTTCGCCCCGCCCTACCCCGGGTACAACCAGAACCTCGGACCTCCCGTATACTCCAAGCCTGGGAGCAACATTGATCCCCCGCCGTCATACAGCTCCCCTGCGCCCTACGACTGAGTCTTGTCCCCCCCCCCCCGCCGTCATACAGCTCCCCTGCGCCCTACGACTGAGTCTACCACCCCCCCGCCGTCATACAGCTCCCCCGCGCCCTACGACTGAGTCTACCACCCCCCCGCCGTCATACAGCTCCCCCGCGCCCTACGACTGAGTCTACCCCCCCCCCGCCGTCATACAGCTCCCCTGCGCCCTACGACTGAGTCTTGTTCCCCCCCCCCCCCGCCGTCATATAGCTCCCCTGCGCCCTACGAGTGAGTCTACGATCATCCCCACCCCCAATCATACAGTTTCCCTGTTATCTAAAATTAAGTCTCCGCACCCAGCCCCCCCCCCCCCACTAACATGCACCTGCGAAATACGGCTGAGTATAAGATCCCCTCCCTCCCCCCCAAATCATACAGTTCCCTGTGGTCGAAAATTAAGTTTCCGCCCCCCCCCCCACCCCCCCACCCCCGCAACATACGCTGGCGACCTACGTCTGAGTCAGTGAGTCTACAATCCCCCCCACTCCAACCACAGTTCCTAAAATTAAGTCCTGAAATTAAGTCTCCGCACCCAGCCCCCCTTCCACTAGCATTCGCCTGCGACCTACGGCTGAGAATAAGATCCCCCCCATCATACAGTTTCCCTGTGATCTAAAATTAAGTCCCCGACCCCCCCCCCCCCCCCCCACCACTCCCTTCCACCAAACGCCTTCAACCTACGACTGAGTTTCTGACTCGCAATGTGCCTATGTTGATTGTTTGCTACTTATACATTCGTCATCAGGATGTGTTCGGTTTGTTTTTTCTCCTTAGTATCACTATCTAAAACCTAATGCTTGCTTTAAATTTACCCTAATCTTCACCATTGCAATAGCTACTAACCTTAGTCCTGACCTGAAATTTTATACCAGCTCTAAATATAGCATTGACTAAGACCATAGTCCTGACCATAACTTTACACTTGCCTTAACTGTAATACGACGATGACCCTAACTCTGACCCCACCTCTGATCCAAACTCTTACCACACCGATCCCAGGGTCCCTAGCATTGACACGATTTCTGACCCTAACTCAGGGGTCGGCAACCTTTTGAAGCGGAAGAGCCAAAAGTTACAATTTTCAAAATTTCCCTGGTTTTAAAGAGCCACTAACATTTTTTTTATTTCAAATATTTTATTTTTTTATTAAGATTATTAGGTTTTGTTCAAGGAGCTGGAGAGCCGCATCTTGATATCAAGGGAGCCGCATGCGGCTCGCGAGCCGCAGGTTGCCGACCCCTGCCCTAACTCATCAAAAGTTATACCGGAAAAACGTTCCACGAAAAGGTAGACTAATGCCAACAGACGTTTGCACAAAAACCGATTGTTTTTGAAATCTCGATCCTTTATCAACCTACACATATCCCGGTATTTCACTGTATTCAACGTTATTAAATAACGTTCATATATGTTTGCATGAACGTAAAATGTATTTAACATGATGTTATTTATATTGTTCTTGTCCTAAATTATTATTTGATGCTTACATTTACATATTTGCTAATTTATTTAATTAGAAATGATATAACATTCATATTTTTGTGTTTAATACCAAGAGTGCCTTCCCATATTTGACCAAGTGAGAAGAATAGAATGTATCACATTGTCACCGAATATCAATGGTGCTATCCTAAGTGCTTTAAAAATTATTGTTTAGTTAGGTATTAAGAAAAATATTGAAGATCGTATTTGTTTGATTGTAGTTCTAAGTAATACATTTAGTAAATTTACTTAAATTTCAATAAAAAGATAGTGGTCATTTTTATAATCGATTACTGAATTACAACAATTTATATATGTTAGTGTTTACACCTATGTAATGTTACAATATACTGTACAATATAATGTTGTGTTATAAATAAACAGTCTAAAAACATTTGGAGTTTTATTTTACCTAATCACTTCCACTATAAAAAAAAGGTATAGTTCAGATAAGTCCATAATACTAATAAACCTGGAGTGATCTCCCCTAAACTTTCTCGAATATTCTTATTATATAAGAAAAAAAAAACGAATATGAATTTATAAAGTACTAATATTCCACACTATTATACGGATATTATTTGCCGTTCACTTGGTGCGCAGTTCTTTTTTTTTCTACGAGATTCTATTCTATTTTAAAAGTTTAAGTAATTAAAAATGGATTAAAATCATGTCTATATCCCGAGTTGCTATCTGCTGTGTGTTATATAAGAATATTCGAGAAAGTTTAGGAGAGATCACTCCCGCTTTATTTGAATTAATACGACAATAGACCGAGTTGGTGGTACCAACTCACAAGATGACAAAAAAAAAAATAACAACTCGCGACTGTTTGTAAAGGGAGTTTTAAATGTCAATGTCATCCAGCTCATGACAGAACTTGACCAGGTGCCCGTCCCGGCACGGCTTGTAGCAGCACTCACACAGCATGCTGTCCGTGGCGTCCGCGCTTGCCCTGGTCAGGAAAGACGTGGCTGTCCTCTTATTCAGCATCCTGGTGAGTTGGCCGCCGTTTTCTGTGCGTACAGGGAAGATTTATAGGGGATTCATTATATAACGGTGTGGCTGAGAGATTGAGTATCCTATAGGGCTTTTAAGTCTCTTTGCTTCTCTTAAAATTTGAAATCTCGTTAGCCATGGTCAGGTGAATTCTCAAAGTATCATTATCAGTTGTTTTTTTTACGATTTTAAATAACTTAACAATAGCGTAAGTAACATTTATTTTATTTTTTTTACCGATTTATAAATTATATTCACAATTGGTTTGAAAAAAATAATAGCTGGCTGGTATGATAAGAAATTGGCGACCTACTTACAAGCCCTATTACTGATCAGAAAATGTCGAGTTCGGTTCCTTAACATTTGGTAGGGTTAGACTACACACTGCTGAAGGGTACCTGAATCAAGTCAGGGGGGGGGGAATAAATAAAAGATCGTTCGCCATTGAGCTGGCCAAACTATCAGAGGTAAAAAAAAAATAGATGAACTCTACTTCATCTACGAAAATTGTCCATGAGGGTTGAAAGTAAGTACTCACAGCTACCACAGACCTACCCCTTGGGAGGTCAGCGTGTACCTACCTCCCTTGTGGCTAACAAAAACCAACTTATCAGAGAGTAAACTTGTTTCTGACCCCCCCCCCCCCCCCCAATACGCAAACACTATTACCACAAATCCACTTCATAGAAGGTAAGTGTGTATACTCCCCTAACTCCATCGTTTCTTCGACAAACCCACCTTTTAGAAATGGGGTTCCCCCACTCACTCATTGCTACGGCAAACCAATCTCCCAGAACGTAAGTTTGCCCCCCCCCCCCCACCCGCTTATCCCTCATTGTTACCGCGAACATCTCCCAGAAGCTAAGTGTGTCCCCCCCCCTCCTTAAATCTACCAAAAACCCACCTCACACAAACTTAGCATGTGTCTGTCATTCTCCACCCCCTCCCGTATAGCTATCATAAACCCACCTTTCAGACGGTTAGCGTGTGTGTGGTCCCTCACATATTGCTACCATAAACCCACCTTTCAGAAGGTAAGCGTGTGCCCCCCCCCCCCCCTGTATCTACCATAAACCCACTTTTCAGAAGGTAAGCGTGTGCCCCCCCCCTGTATCTACCATAAACCCACCTTTCAGAAGGAAAGCGTGTCCGCCCTCCCCTGTAGCTACCATAAACCCACCTTTCAGAAGGTAAGCGTCTGTGTGCCCCCCCTCCCCCTGTAGCTACCATAAACCCACATTTCAGAAGGTAAGCGTGTGCCCCCCCCCCCTGTAGCTACCATAAACCCACATTTCAGAAGGTAAGCGTGTGCCCCCCCCCCCCCTGTAGCTACCATAAACCCACATTTCAGAAGGTAAGCGTGTGCCCCCCCCCCCTGTAGCTACCATAAACCCACCTTTCAGAAGGTAAGCGTGTGCCCCCCCCCCCCTGTAGCTTCCATAAACCCACCTTTCAGAAGGTAAGCGTGTGTGTGCCCCCCCCCCCCATGTAGCTACCATCAACCCACCTTTCAGAAGGAAAGCGTGTGTGTGCTCCCCCTCCCCCTGTAGCTACCATAAACCCACCTTTCAGAAGGTAAGCGTGCCTCCCCCCCCTGTAGCTACCACAAACCCACCTTTCATAAAGTAAGCGTGTGCCCCCATCCCACCTGTAGCTACCATAAACCCACCTTTCAACAGGTGTCTCTTTGTCCTCGTCTTGTCGCACTTCTTGAGAAAGTTGATGGCCAGGTCAGTGCCACACAGGTGGCGCTCGTGCTGGTAGTTTTTGAACTTGCACTTCGCCGTCTGCGCCCCCACCCCACGGTTCACCAACGCCACTGTGAGTAACACCACCATCACGCCAGCCACCATGACAAGCCACTGGACCGACATGCTTTAATTAAACCTGGAATTAACAGATCCAAAAGAAACGAACAAGTATGACAGAAGTTAGTTAAATAAAAGATAAATTAACAAAGCTTATTTAAACTAAAAAACTTTAATATATGCAGTAATAGAAATAAAAATACATGCAAATCATTTTGTTTAACTATAATTACACAAAAATAAAAACTTGTAACTTTATAGAGACTTTCTATTATAAGAAAATCCCTCGGAGAGAGTTCAAGCACTTAGATCACCATCAACATGTACAGCCACCTTTAGAAATAGTATACATCCAACTAAATATCTGCCTATACAACTATTATGTGATGCAAATCTTTAAGTATACGACTGCTAACCCGAAAGTTTCGAGTTCGAATCCACGTGCATGCACGTAAAACTTCCCTGAGTTCACCCAGCTCTAATGTGTACCCAACTCACGTTAGGTAAAGTAACGACGGCTGGGCATTGTGCTGACCACACTATCTCTTCATATGCTGAGATCACAGAAACAGGTGAACTCTACTTCACTTGCCCTATCGACCTTCAGGTACGAAACGGAACTTTACTAAATACACCCATCCTTAGAAACTTGACCCTTACCTGAAACTTAAGCTGATTCTTAAAATACACGAGCTATAGCTCTCTATTCCAATATTCGTCGACCTGAACACAAACAGTCATCTACTTATAAATAAACCAATTAAACGAGCTTTATGTTGGGTATTTCATTATTTTTTCATACTTTTATTGCGTTTCTAGTACTGGATTCAATTAGCACATCATCGATTTCTAATCTGTGCGTGAACAGCATAAAAATTAAATACAGTAAGACTTCAACAGCTGGTCTTAAGTGTTTACAAGACAACGATCTTTAATAACACGAGGTGTAAAGTGTTTTGTTTTGTTTTTTTTAATTGACCATTTCTTCTTTCTTATTTTCTATTCTTAAATAATTTGTATATCTATCTATATACTACTAAAAGTCAAGTTTGTTTACATGTTTGAATATTTATTTGTTTGTTTGCCTGATTGACTATTGTGATATGTTCGACTCTACCGGGACAGCTGTAAAATAGTATGTAGGTAGAGAATAATTTTTTAATGCAGACAGACTGTTAATCACAAATTTATTTAAAGACGTTAATTAATTTATTGATTTATTCATTGTTAAATTAACCGTATTTTTTTTAAAAATGTTAATACTTTGAATAAACTTTTGTGGGGATAGTGACGTCCCTTGATAGTGACGTCAGAGTTTTTTGTTGACTCTTTAGTACAATAAAATGGCGGCGTCTATCGAAGAAAATTGTGTTCCCATTCCAAAGTTTAACGCGTTCTAAATCTAATTTTCTGTCGGTCATAACTTTAACAATACGTCCGTTTGCTGTATTTATTACGTTCCAACACTTATATCAATTTTCAACTGTCTTTTTTCATTTAGTTTTACAATAAATTTCTCTAGATCTAAAGATCAGCTGTCGAAGGAAATTTATGAATCTAGCCTAGATCTAGATCTAGATCTAGGTCACTAAACTCAATGTAAATTCTAAATCTAGACTTAATGTAAATTCTACATCTAGAATCTATTTCAGGCCTTAATACATCTAGAATCTATTTCAGGCCTTAATTATTTTATATAAATCTTTGTTTGGCTAATTTAAGATAAAATTTAATTTGAAAGTTACTACTTCTAGACTAGACGCTCGAAATCAAGTTGCATCAAAGTAATTTGTGACGTCACGAGTAAATAGCTAAGTTTGTAGCGTAGTCCGCTCTCATGCGAGTGGTATAGGTTCTAGACCAATATGTCAATGATATTTTTTTTTCAATTTTTTTTTTTTAGATGTTAATGATAAAAAATGATAATGATCTGAACTTGGCAGGATACAGGGCAGGTGAAGTAGAGTTCATCTGTTTCTTTGTCCTAACCATATTAAAGGATAGTGTGGTCAGAGACATGCTCGGCTGGAATCGTTTTTTAAACGATAAAAACATGTTGTCTGAGACTTGGCGGGACACTGGGCAGGTGAAGTAGAGTTGAGTAGGTCACATGTGACGTCAGTATATGAAGGGATAGTCCGAAATCGGTGTTTTCGGTGTTTTTAAAAGATAAGAAACATATTTTTGAATGTGGGCTCTGTTTTGTGACGATAAGTGACACTGCAGTAGCGTAGCGAGGAGGGGGGGGGGGGGGCGGGGTGGGGAGGCGGGGGGGCGGGTGGGGAGGCGGGGGGGGGGGGAAAGGGGAGGCGGGGGGGGAGGGGAGGCGGGGGGGGGGGAGGGGAGGCGGGGGGAGGTGAAGGGGGGGGGGGGGGGCGGGGGGACG
Organism: Physella acuta; assembly: GCF_028476545.2. Classification (NCBI taxonomy): domain Eukaryota; kingdom Metazoa; phylum Mollusca; class Gastropoda; family Physidae; genus Physella; species Physella acuta. The sequence goes on along the minus strand of NW_026732592.1, from coordinate 93,612 downwards.
TATGTTGGGGCGCCAAAATGGTTTGGAAAAATAAATTGAAAGGTTGAGGGGGGTTCAAATCGAAAGTTTGAGTGGGGGGGGGGGGGAGGGGGTGCACATCAAAAGTTTGAGGGGGGGGGGGGGGGTTGAAAATCGAAATCTTGGGGGGGGGGGGGTTAAAATCGAAAAGTTTGTCCCCGGGCGCCGGGAAGGCTCGCTATGCCTCTGAGTGACAGACGTGATGTTTTTTGATGGATGACCCCCGAAACCCACAGTTATCCAAGGGATGACGGGTATTCTAGTATACTACTAAAAGTCAAGTTTGTTTGCATGTTTGAATATTTATTTGTTTGCCTGATCGAAAATTGTGATATGTTCGACTCGATCTGGAAAGCTGTAAAATGGTATGCAGGTAGAGAATAATTTTTTAATGCAGACAGACTGTTGATCACAAATTTATTTAAAGACGTTAATTAATTAATTGATTTATTCATATGCAGATTAACCCATTTTTTAAAAAAATATTTGAAAAGCCACTAGACTCGGCGGGACCGTGACGTCACAGGTTTTTGTTTACTCTTTAGTACAATAAAATGGCGGCGTCTATCGAAGAAAATTGTGTTCCCATTCACAAGTTTAACGCGTTCTAAATCTAATTTTCTGTCGGTCATAACTTTAACAATACGTCCGTTTTCTGTATTTATTACGTTCCAACACTTATATCAATGTTCAACTGTCTTTTTCATTTAGTTTTACAATAAATTTCTCTAGATCTAAAGATCAGCTATCGAAGGAAATTTATGAATCTAGCCTAGATCTAGATCTAGCCTAGATGTAGGTCACTAGGTTTCTATGTAAATTCTAGATCTAGACTTAATGTAAATTCTACATCTAGAATCTATTTCAGGCCTTAATTATTTTATATAAATCTTTGTTTGGCTTATTTAAGATAAAATTTAATTTGAAAGTTAGTACTACTAGACTTATTTTTAGATCTAGATCTAGAATCTATACGCCGTAAATCAAGTTGCATAAGGAGATACATAGTATAGTATAAAAATTCACTTGTGACGTCACGAGTAAATAGCTAAAATGGTAGCGTAGTCAGCTTTCACGCTGGAGGCACGGGTTCTAGACCAATATGTCAATGAAATTTTTTTTTTCAATTTTTTTTTTTTAGATGTGAATGATAACGTTGCCTATCTGAACTTGGCAAGATACAGGGCAGGTGAAGTAGAGTTCATCTGTTTCTTTGTCCTAAGCATATGAAAGGATAGTGTGGTCAGATACATGCTCGGCTGGAATTGTTTTTTAAACGATAAAAACATGTTGTCTGAGACTTGGCAGGACACTGGGCAGGTGAAGTAGAGTTGAGTAGGTCACCTGTGACGTCAGTTTATGAAGGGATAGTCCGAAATCGGTGTTTTCGGTGTTTTTAAAAGATAAAAAACATATATTTGAATGTGGGGTCTGTTTTTTGTGACGATAAGTGACACTGCAGTAGCGTACCGAGGAGGGGGGGGGGACGGTAGGGGAGGGGAGGCGGGGGGTGGGGAGGGGAGGCGGGGGGTGGGGGGGGGAAGGGGAGGCGGGGGGTGGGGAGGGGGAAGGGGGGGGGGGCATATGTTGGGGCGCCAAAATGGTTTGGAAAAATAAATTGATAGGTTGAGGGGGGTTCAAATCGAAAGTTTGAGTGGGGGGGGGGGTGCACATCAAACGTTTGAGGGGGGGGGTTCAAATCGAAAACTTTGTCCCCGGGCGCCGGGAAGGGTCGCTATGCCTCTGAGTGACAGACGTGATGTTTTTTTATGGATGACCCCCGAAACCCACAGTTATCCAACGGATGACGGGTATTCTAGTTGTATTTAAAAATAAAATAAAACTGGTCATCAAAGACCAATATTACCATTAAAGGCCACTTAGGGTCATCCATAAATGACGTCAGGGGGGAGGGGGTCCGTTATTTTGTGACGATGTGTGATGAGGGGGAGGGGGGGGGGGTCAGATGTTGCGACGTCGCATTTTTGCATTATAAAAAAGCAATGTTAGAAAACGAATTTTAGACGTTATTCCGCGTTTTAGATAACTGTTTTAATTAATTGTAATAGCTTAGACAATATTTTGGAAAAATATCGATGTTTAAAAAAAATTCAACTGCAATTTTGAGTGGGGTTGTAGGTTGAGGTGTGACGTCATTTTAGGGGGGGGGTCTGGCTTTTTGTGACGTGTGACGGAGGGGAGGGGGGTGGTAAAAATCGTCAAAAAAAGCGTGAGGTCAGTTATGGATGACCCCTTATCACAAAGTACATTTTATTTAAAAAATTTTCTTTGTGAATGTCAATTAACCTGAATTCGATGATCAAGGTTGATTTTGGTAATTAGTTATGGCCAGGGTTTTTATTTCAGCTAATGTAAAAGGTTTGACGCAGCAAGGGAAGTAACTACAATTTTCGAAAAGACACGGTTTTGGGCGACTCCTTTCAGCTATGCCCATTTACGTCAAGAAGTTTTTGCTTGCTAGCCCTTCATAGTTTTCTTTCTACTTGTAGGTTCCAGCGCTGTTCCTGCTAGGTGATGCTTTCTTCTGTTCTTCCCATGGTATATCCACCCTATCCCCACCCAAAACTGACAAAAAGAATGACAGATAATTACATCTAATCTTTTGCAGTGGCGTAGCGAGGTCGGGTGTCACCCGGTGCGGCACTTAATGGTGTCACCCCCCAGAGGCGAGCGACCCTTCCTGGGGACAAACTGTCAAATTTTCGATTTGCACCCCCCCCCCCTCAAGTTTTTCTCTATATATATTTTGCTATTTTTTGCCTTGGTGTCACCCCCCTAAATGGTGTCACCCGGTGCGGTCCGCACCCCCCGCCCCCCCCCCCCCTCGCTACGCCTCTGATCTTGTGTAAAACATTAAATGCGCAGTCTCACATTGGCAAATCATACCACATATGAAATGTAAAATGCGCATCTTTTTCTCACTGGAAATTCCCGAACTATCATTTACAATAGCAAAATTCTGAGCTGATTGTATATTGAGCAAGGGTATTGTAATCTACGTAGATCTAGTTCTTGTCTACACTTTACATTTTCAAAAATTATTTATACTGATGTTATTTACCTGATACAAAAAATAACTGAGGTAAATTTTAAGATGATTTATTTTATCACTACAGAAAAATCTATGTTTGTGTGGGTGGGTGGGGGGGGGGGGGGGGGGGGTTGACATTATAGATTTCGATAAAAGTAAAAAAGAATAGATCTATTTTTTTTTTTTCTATACACAATTTAATAATAGTTTAATCTCACTTAGATTTAAATCTTGTTCAAGTATAATTATATAAGATCTAGATCTAGATACTATCATAAAATAGATAATAATATATAAATAAAAATGATTCTTATAAAACGAGGTTTGAACAGTAGACCTAAGCATATTTTAGACGGTTTAGCAGTTGGGTCAGAAATAAGGATAATGTCGCGATTAGACAGAAATTCTAATCACTATCTGATTGGCCGGATCTCTACAAATAGGCTATATATGACTTATCAAGTAATAATTACTCTGTTTAATTTATTACTATTTTACAGTATAACATGGAGTCCAGTACGTTACTCGCCAACAGAGGGCGTACAAATGAAGTTAGGCCATAGTTTTTAGAACATTTGTTCATGGTTTTGAAATAATTTTAAAACACTGTTTTTACAAAAATACTTTATCACGCGTTCTGTATTAGTGATCGAGTCCATGGGTTTTGTGACGCCCTCCCCCTTGTCCTCTTGCGTCCCCACCCCTCATATATCAATGAAAGTCCACGGGTCAAGAGTCTAGCACAGTACCCAGACCAGCTAACGTCGTTTCAGACATTGCTTACCATTCAAAAGCTTTCCTTCCCCCTTATCAATAAGACCATCACACATAAACCGAATTGTTACTTTGACGTAAGAAGCGCCATATATAGTTACTTGATTCGGAATATTTCATCTGCAAGCCAGGATTACAATAAAAGTATGTTTATTTTTAAAAACTTTTTCACCTGGATTGTTTTTAAATCTCCCAAGTTGCAGTACAGTAGGGTTTAGACTGTTTAGACTATCGAAAAATATATACCAGTTTGGGACGGTGTGGGCAGGTGGTAGTGCGCCCGACTGCAAACCCGAAAGTCTCGAGTTCGGATCTCGGACAAATCTGTTAAAACCTCCACCCACGTTAAGGGAAAGTAAAGACGGCTGGGCTTAGCGCTAACTTCGAGAAATATAAACTCTTCTTGATCTGACCTATGAACCGCCAGGTTCGAAAAATGTAATTTTAGGTCATCTGACTTGCTAAGGTATAAAAGTTCCGGGTCACTTAGAACATTCTACGACTTTATCACCTTAATACCGCAATGATCCTCGTAAAATACATCTTGGTGTAACTTTAAACCTGCTTTAACTGCAAAACTAACAAAGCATCCCTGCTATCACATAAATATCTAACCGAATAATTAATACGTATACCACATGCTTACCACACCGCAGCCTATGATGCTCTTGTTTGCCACTACAGGTCTGGAGAGACTGCACCAACTAGCTGCAGAATGTGTTCTGTACTTTGGATATCTCTGACGGCGTGTGCTTGTTTCGTAATTGGTAGGTTGAGATCAGCTGTTCATTAAAACAAATATGATCTTTATGCTCGTAGTTAAAGGCGGCTGGGCATAGTGAGGACCAGACTATCCTTTCATATGCAGAGATACTGAACGCACTATCTTTTCTTTTCTCGGTGTGATAAAATAGAAATGCTAGTCTCACTAGTACAGTTATAACAATCAGAACTTTGATAACAGAAAAAAAAAACCGATTGACGACAACGTACAATCTATTAACAAAATATTATAAATATTATAGATATGTATGTGTAAATATATGCATATATATATATATATATATATATATATATATATATATATATATATATATATATATATATTTATTTATTTATTTATTTATTTTTATATTTATATATATTTTAATTTATATATATATATATATATATATATATATATATATATATATATATATATATATATATACATTTTTATTCCATCATATTATAAACTGACATATGCGTTAATTAACAACGTCTCTTGTCCACATCTAAAGTTACCTGTGAGGACTGTTCGCTCACCAAATTCCATGCTGGACAATGGCGTCTACAGGCCATCACCGACTGTCCCAGCTACTGTTGCGGGGATTTTCTCAACCAACACTGCTGTGATAACATTGGGTACGTTGGTTTTATGTTCTCGTCATCGTATTGTTACTCTATTCGACGACCGTCGGAGTTACGCCGTGTCCGTAGGTCCATTAGAGACGACAGGTTAGGCGGCTGGTCTTTGGGTTGACCACACGTTATATTCATGCGCCGATGTCACAGAACCAGATGAACTCTACTTCACCTGTACCACGTTCAGGTTTTGAATGAGAAACTTTTGTATATTGGTTATGGTATAACTAAATACAATAACTTGCCTTTGTAAAATTGACCAATGGTTCTACCTGGTTTACATCTTTCTGTTTACTTTTGAACGGGGGGTGGGGGGGGGTGGGGGGGGGGGGGTGGCTGGAAAGGGTAAAAAACTAAATGAATAGAAAAGTTACTCTCCGCTATTGTTAAGTTGTTTGAAATTGTAAACCATGATAATGTTAGACTAAAAGATATAAGCTAGCTTAACAAAAAATATAGTCGGCGTTAAATTGTGATTTTTTTTTTTTAAAGAAGAATTTATTCGAATCCTTAACAAGTTTTCCAAAATCAGTTACAATATTAATATGCTATGTTTACTGTGATTATATTTGGAAACATTTTTAAAATTGTTTCATTTTGTGCACTCTTGGTATTTAAAAATCGAGTCCAAGAAGCAAATAGCCACTATGTTTTTGTTTGTTATTAATGGAAATCATGTCTCCAACAATTAATTTGGTTCGAAAATCTATCTCTCTCCGTGGCTAACGAGAATATAAATTTTAAATGAGAGATACCGAGATTTGCAAGCCCTTGTTAGAGATCAAGGAGAGCAACATGACCACTAATACAACTGTGATGTTTTATCTACTTCAAGAGAACGGTTCGAGAAGTCGCATTGGTTTGAAAATGTCGTGGACACGTGCACGACTTACAACATCTCTCTTGGGTCACTGAGGGTCCACAATATCAAGCACTGCCCGTATGGATGTTGTGGGGAGGACTTGCATTGCTGCATCAAGTACAATTATTTTTGTTGTATTAAGTAATGTCAGTAAACTTATCAGGTATCGTAAGCATTATGCTATACCCTGTGGCATGTTATGCTCTAGGGGAAGAGGGGAGACTAGTAATACAAGTAATACAAAATACTAGTTTTTGAGCAATTTGTGTGTAATTTCTTTACAGATCACCGTCAGGGCAATCCCATTAGTCCCCCTTATTACTATCTGACTTGTATATGTTCCGTATCTGTCAAATTTTATAAGAAATAAACCTTTGTTAGAAGCGTTTGTTTAAAGACATTTGCACAATAGCTAGAAGCCAAATAAATTAAGGGATCTAGTACAAGTGCTACATTAAACTTTTTTTACTATCGGTTTTAAATTCAACGTTATAAAAGAATGTATATATATATTAGATCTGTTGCTAATTAAGGACAAATATGGGGCTATTGTATGTTACGATCATGATTATAAACATGTGAATAATAGTCAAACTAATTAAACGACTGTATTTAAAAATATGTATGGTAGAGCTGGTATATGTGTATGGTACAGCTGGTATATTTGTATGGTACAGCTGGTATATGTGTATGGTACAGCTGGTATATTGTATGGTAGAGCTGGTATATGTGTATGGTAGAGCTGGTATATTGTATGGTAGAGCTGGTATATGTGTATGGTACAGCTGGTATATGTGTATGGTACAGCTGGTATATTTGTATGGTACAGCTGGTATATTTGTATGGTACAGCTGGTATATTTGTATGGTACAGCCGGTATATGTGTATGGTACAGCTGGTATATGTGTATGGTACAGCTGGTATATTTGTATGGTACAGCTGGTATATTTGTATGGTACAGCCGGTATATGTGTATGGTACAGCTGGTATATGTGTATGGTACAGCTGGTATATTGTATCCCATCAACAGCGACGTGACCACATTTTTGAAGGACCTACTGCGTCTCTGTCTCGCTATAGCTGCTGCAGGTGTTGTTGTCTACAAACTTATTCGGTTTTTATCTGGCATCAGTGATGGGTTTATCAAAAGATTTATCCCTAAACCAGTTTATGGTAAGACAAATATGAGGTTTTTATGTCTTAGGGTATTATATCTGTGTGATTATTTTTCTTTCTGGCTTTTCGAAAAACGACTAACTTAGTCATGAAGCTTCTGTTGATATGTAAATGACTTTATATACTCTTATGTAAACATCATTTTACATAGATAATGGCCTACATATTTTCAAACATTTTCATTATTCAATATAACGACTTAAGCATTCATTTTATTTTATATAAATAATGGAGCAAGATTATATTAAATATTTCATTATAGTTTACATTTTCTTTTTTCTTTTAGATCAGATAATTCTAATATATATATATATATATATATATATATATATATATATATATATATATATATATATATATATATATATATATATATATATATATATATATATATATATATATATATATATATATATATATATATATATATATATATATATATATATGGAATAATAGAGAATCTACCAATAACCCTACGAAATATTACAGACGCTGCTATTAAATTAGATAATATTAGCGAATAAAAATAGAAACCGGTGGGACGGTGTGGTCAGGTGTAGAGCGCTCGACTGCTAGCTTGAAGTTCACGAGTTCGAACTTGAAACTAAATCATCTGCTATATTGTAAAATCTGAAAGGGAAGCTTCACTTATTTTTCACATATAAACTAGTGACGTAAGTTACCATGACAACCCAATCTAATGTTTCCATCCTCAGTGCCGATCTATGTGCCTACCCACGTGACCATCAAGCTCCTCCTACCACCTGAGTCACCAGAGATTCCAGACACGACGCCAGCAGAGGTACACGACCAGACAGAGCAAGGTCAACCTCTGCGGAAGCGACGTTTTTGTGAAATTTAACTGTCTATTGAATTGATGTGAATTTTACTCAATTTAGTTTGAATTTTAACACGTTAGTTTAATCACAGTGTACACCGAATAAATCTTTACAAAGAGAGAGAAGAGCAGATCAATATATAGAAAACAAAATATTAATTTTCACTAAGGAACTTAGTGGTGTGTGTTGACGGAGTTTTACTTTCAGCCATAGAAGCTCTGTCAGTGGCTTCTTTCTCCCGGCCAAATAGGGTGTTATCTTTGAGACAGTGCCCTTGGATCGGGTTCCTGCTGTTGGATTGGGTCCCTGCTGGATGACCGGGTCCCCTGCTGTAGAATCGGGTCCCTGCTGTATAATCGGGTCCCCTTCCCCCTGTTGTTACAAGTCAGTTGTAGGTACCTTCCGTCCAGTATAGGCCATGCTTGTACATGTCATCGCCTAAATCCTAAATTCAGGATTGTCACCCCACCACCCTGAACCCTAGATAAGATTTCCCAGTGTTGCCGCCCTTCTTTGTCTGTGGACTTCAGGCGACATCGGGAGTTTTGTGTTTAAATTAGCCAGGCGACTCTTAGTGGCCCTGCTACTGTGTAATTTGATCAAGTTTTGTTTTAACTGTTTACAATTGATTGTTTTTATCTTCATTATTATACTTTTTTTTGTTTTTGAACCAATTAAATAAAAACATTTTTATAGTTTTCAATAACTGTTTAAATGTTTAAAAGGTTTCGGGCTATTTTTAAACTATTATCAAATCATTTTTACTTTCTCGTATATACGAAGTATAGAGATAGTTTTGTAATCGTGCAAAAAAAAAAAATCGAGATTTTCTCAAATCTCGACGTTTTACACCTCCCTGAGTCGGAAAAAACATATTTTTGCAATATTGTCCGCATGTGAATTTATAAAGTACTAATAATATTCCATACTATTATACACATCTTTATTCGGCGTTCACTTGGTGTGCAATTATTTTTTTCTACGAGATTTTATTCTATTTTTAAAAGTTTAAGTATTTAAAATGGATTAAAAATCATGTCTATATCATGAGTTGCCATCCCCTGCTGTTTCATATAAGAATATTCGACAAAGTTTAGGGGAGATCACTCCCGGTTTATTTTTTTTATTTTTCAAGTGGGCATCATATAATTGATTTTACTTCCTTAAATCAGACTACACGGAATCTGATTACTTTAATATATGAAGTCTAATGAACACAACCGTGATACGTGCCGATGTGTTGGCTTGACTGTTGCTTATTTTGTCAAAGGTTTACATTGTCTTGAGATCTTTTTTTTTTGTTTCGAGAGATTCCGCCCGAAAAAGTTGACATGGAATAATTTGTGTTGTCGAGTAAAAACAATTGAAAGTTTTCCAGCTCAGCTTCCACACGAAAGTACATCTAACAGCGTGAATGTAGTGTAGGCCCTAAACGTAGTATCCTGTTAGTCAAATCACCTGCCACAGGAGAACTACCCAGCATGTGTATTTTATTGTTAACCGATTTACTAGCGACTTGTCTACAGAAATAGATGTAATCATCTGGCCATTTCAGCTTGTCGGTAAGTAAGACATGTTTATTATGCTTCACTTCCAATATGCCATTAATCGTTTATACATTTCTTTTGTGTCAAAAGGCGGATCTAGCTTAACGGTTTTGGAGGAATGGGGGGAACATCCTTAATCCCCATGTAGATCCGCCTATGCTTGCGGCAATGTTACTAATGTTATATTTTCAGAACAATATTGTCGTAAATCTTAATATCTAATATATAAAGCTCAGTTCTGTAACGTGTGGCAAAAAAGTTTGTCGTTGACAGTTCTATGGATTTAAATGTTAGATTTTTTATCGCGCTCATAGTCTAAATTTACGAGTCAAAAAATTACCATTGAAAGTCTTTAAAAACAATTTTCATTCTATTTACTTAGAAGAATAATTTTCAATTATGAACACGATATAAAATTTTTTAAAAGTGTATCGACGTTATAAAATTTCTAAAATTGTGTCGGAAATGTATTGACTGCACAGTTACTTCCCTTTAATAAAAAAAATTCTTAAGAAGAAAGAATTTACATTTTATTACTTTGTTTTTGGTGTTAAGAAAAAAAAAATAATTACATAATTATCGGGGATTGATTAAGTGCAATGTCGTTAGGTATTTTTAACACTGCCTTTTATTTATTCTATACACTGAACATACTGTTCAATATTTTTTTTTTTAAATCAATAACATTTAATAAGCCAGGTCCTACAAATCCTATATGTTTATTTCTTTCCATTTACGGATAAGCTTGGAGTATTATCATTTTTGTTCACTAAATTGAAACAGGCGCGTCCGCCGGCGCCCTTGCACGGTTCGATTTGGCACCCTGGGCTATCATGTGAGCGCTATGCTGCATAGTTTTGTTTTTAACAGTGCGATAGACTATGGGTAAGAAAGGTTACTATAGTCTTTAAGTGAATCAAATCCGGGCGTCCTCCGGCACCCCGACAGGGTGCTATTTGGCGCCCCGGGCCTTCAGGTGTACGCTATGGTATCTACGTTCGCGTGAGTTCAAAAGACTATGAATAAGTTATGTACTATAGTCGTTTACTAAGTTCAATCAGGCGGTGACGTCATGGTGCGTCCTCTGGCGCCCAGACAGGGTGCTATTTGGGGTCCCGGGCCTCCCGTGTTCGGTTTCGCGCCTACGTTCATTAAAGTGAGTTCAAAAGACTATGAATAAGTTGGGGTACTATAGTCGTTTATTAAGCTGAAACAGGCGATTCCGCCCCGGGCTAGACTCTGAGCACTGTGCGTTTATGTTCGCGTTAGTGTTTTCTTTGTGTTTAGGTTGGGTTTGCGTTAGTGGTTGCGTTTGATTTGGTTCGTTTTTGTTCTTTCTTTTTTCGTTTTCGTTTGTGTTTTATTTTCTTTGCGTTTGTGTTTGTATTTGTGTTTGTGGTTGGTTTTGCGTTTGTATTTGGTTTGTTTTCGTTTGTTTTTTCGTTTGTGTTTTTTTCTTTGGGTTTGTGGTTGGTTTTGCATTTGGATTTGGTTTGTTTTCGTTTGCTTTTTCGTTTGTTTTTTTCTTTGTGTTCGTATTGGTGTTTGTGGTTGTGGTTGGGTTAGTTGTTAGGTTTTTGTTTTCGTTTGTATTTGTAATTGTGTTAGCGTTATGTTTGCGTTTTGTTGTTTTGGTTTTGGTTTGGGTGTGCAATGCCGGGTTTATGATGATTACTAAACACACAGGTGAATGGTCTTTAACAGAAAGGTTTTTCACAGAAGCCAGAGCAGGGCCTGGCCGGGACGGCTAGTCTAAAATAAATATGAAAACTTCCGTCAAGAAAATATGGAGTAAATTTTGACGAAATCAATAACATTACATCAAATCAATCGATCGATGTTAAGCATAAACACTCATTAGACGTTGTTTGTCCTGTAAGTAAATGGTAAAGTTCCCCTTTTTTTTAAACTGAAGGTCTTTACATACTCTAACTTGTGTTAGGGTATTTACAATGGGTGGTGTTCTACTGGCTTGAACTGTTCCACCACTCCATCCCCCGCCCTGTAAATAGTTCAAACACAAATTTCCAAAAGATCAAGTGATACTACGGCCAGTTTTATGATCAGATACCCTGGGACTACGGCCAGTTTTATGAGCAGATACATGGGATTTGGGATATTTTTAATACATGTTTTTGTTATGCAATAGTCTCAAATATCTCTTTTTCAATTGACTTTTCATAGTATTTTGCCGCTCACAAGGGGCAGCGATATAGAAGGGGTGGGGTAAATCTGTGAAGGTCGGTGTGGTCAAGTCGGTAAAGCTCATAGCTGCTGAGCTGAAAAGTCTCGATGTAGTTTGTTTTTGGTTGGACAAAGGTTATGTAAGCAAATCCAAATATTTCTTTAAAATAACTTACTTTATTATTGGTTTTTTAATTTTTTTTTCTACACCAAGAATACAATGTATAAAGTAATGGACATTTTGTGGTAATTTCTTCATTTATTGCACTATTTTTACAGCTATGATGGAATTAACTAGGCTAGTTTTATTTTGTCTTCTTTGAAAAAAAAACTACATCTGGCTCTTGCTATAAACAATAGACTTAATGATAAGTACCATCGTTCATAATTTCAATCAATTCTGAAATGTAGGTTTAAAAACTATGCAATATGAAAATTGTAAAAAAAACTCACAGAATGTTACATGTGTCATTTTAAAATCGGAGATTATAATTTTTATTTTTATTGCAAAATTTAACAAGGATAAAACTATTTTTAATTATTGCAACAGAAATTTAAGAATGATATGACTTTGGAATTTTATTCATCTGTTTTATCATTCCTCAAATTTGTTTTCAGCTGTAAAGAAAACAGTTAATGAACATATTTAGTTAACCTTCTGATCGATATTTTCAGCTAATGAAAAATTCATTCTGATTCTCATTTAGATCCCGCATTCATTGTGTTCGGCATTTTCTTAACAAAAAAGCCAATCGATAATCAATACTGACGTTGGTAAAGGAATAAGAAAGAGTTAAACGTCACTAAACGACAACCGTTTGTTTACAACCCAGTGCAACCGGGTTGAAAATGTCGGCTCTTGAAATTATGCTGGTCGTTTTGTATGGCATTGTTGGTAAGTTTTTGAGTAGAATCATTACATTTATTCGATAATATTACCTGAGTGTTGGTACGTTTTTTTGTAAACATGTAATAACATTTAATATATGATATTATCATATTGTAATTTTTTATGTGTAAAACCATTGCATTTATTCAATTATATTATCTGACTGTGTTTTAGTTTTTTAAACACTTTACATTTATTTGATTAATAATAATTGAACTTTGTGTACAATTTCGGTAATTTAAATATTAATAATGGGTTAATTCTCTTATACAAAGATCTAAAACTGCTTCATATTTTGGCGTTTTAATTTTGCCGAAATTCGTACGTCCTTGAGAAAAGAATGAAGTGTTAGAACATGCTAACACACCAATTAAATAATAGTTGTTTTTCTATTAGCTGAATACACAACTACTCCATGAGTTTATATAATGTTAATCTATGCGCCTATAGATAATTCATGTGCCTAATCCATGAGTATACATATAATTTATGAGCTTACACAATCCACGTGTATACAAAATATCCATTATAAACATCCTTGAGCACATGGAAGCAACTTCCGAAATAATAAAATATGGTGCTGGATTGGGCACTTGCTAAGAATGAACCCAGAATATCTCGCAGGAAAGGCGCTATACTGGACGCCTTAAGGAAAAAGAAAGTAGGGAAGGCCAAGGGAGATGGTGGGGAAGCAGCTGACAGAGGCAGGACTGTCACGGGGGACTGCCAGAAAAATTGCCGAGACCAACAAAAGTGGAGGGAACTGTAAACATTTGAAGGGGTAGATATTAGTTACCTGGTGCATTAAAAGCAAAGAGATTCAGACAGATGAGGGCTCGTCAGTCTAGTAAGGCAATTTATCTAGGAGGTCGAGTTAGCGATCTAGGCACAGGGGAACCCAGGATCTCTTCATTTGACGTTAAGCGCCCTAGAGTGGAAACAATTCAGCCAAAATGGTACACAATGGTGGCAGAGATTGCCGCTCAAGAATTGACATGATCAACCACAACAGAGTCTGTACCAAAACAAAACAAAGCTAAATCCATTGTCTATTAAGGCAAGGATCAATCTTTACAAATAATCTTTGACTATACTGAGAATTTTTTTTTATAATGCTCATTGTAGTACCTGGTAAAATATTGTCTGGTCTTAAAATAAAATCCTACCCTACAGATCTAACTTGAAATTTCACAAATTGATAAATTTGTGTATTATATATCATAGTAACCTAGAATATTTAAACTATAAAAAATAATTATGGCATAGAAGGTGAAGATAGAGGCAGTATAATTAAATCTCCGGGAAAACAAGCCGGTGCATGAAGAACGACGATAATCCGGTTTAATGTAAATGCTATTAATTAACACCCGATTGAAAGAACATCATTTTACCAAATCATGTTTTAAAATGAACAACGTAAACCAAAACATTTAATGTATCTGATATTAAGCTAAAACCTGCTTTAATGTAACTATCATCAACCCAAACTAACAGCAACTGTTGTGAGCGAGGACTGCACCAGAACAATCTACACAGGCACATTCCTCGACCATCGCCAAACACAGACGTTCAGCTGTCCGCTTGGTTGTTGTGGTTTATTAGAAGAATACTGCTGCGTCAGGTACACTTTTCCTAAAGTAATTATATATATATATATATATATATATATATATATATATATATATATATATATATATATATATATATATATATATATATATGCTAATTTTTAGTAAAATCCATAAGATTTGTCTAAGATTCTTTACAATTTCGTAATTTTTTTCGGACGTGTGTGAACTATTGTTCAGGTTTTTTCTAACCTTTCACCAGCGATATTTTTTTTTTGCCATAAAAGTGGAAACTAAGTAAATTATGACACTACTGGCTAACTTTTGGACTAAAAATCAATAAAAACAAAACAGAGATCATCAGAATCAATAACAGCCAGGACCTGCCCATACAGCTAAATGGAGAAGATTTACGAGAAACAAACACATTCACATATCTGGGAAGCGTGATCAAAAAGGACGGGGGAGCAGACGAGGACATAAAATGCCGTATCAACAAGGCTAGATGTGCCTTCAACTCACTGCGCCCGATGTGGAGGTCCACGGCCCTGTCACTCCGGGGCAAAATTGGGATTTTCAACTCAAATGTCAAGGCAGTGCTACTCTATGGCTCGGAGACCTGGAGGGTTACAAAGACAAATACTGATAGGCTACAGGCGTTCGTAAACAAATGCTTACGACATATACTCAAAATAAGATGGCCAGACAAAATATCAAACAAAGACCTGTGGCAAATTTTAAAACAACAGCCGATAGAGAAAGATATTAAGGCCCGTAAATGGGGATAGATCGGACACACGTTAAGAAAAGAAAAAGAAAACATCGCAAAACATGCATTGGACTGGAATCCCCAGGGGAAAAGGAGGGTGGGCCAGCCAAGGAAAACATGGAAGAGAACGGTTGAGGAGGAGGCGAAAACAGCTGGGCTCTCATGGGCACAGATTAGAGGAGCAGCCCAAAACCGAGTCCGCTGGAGATGTGTGGTTGCAGCCCTTTGCTCCCCAGGGGCCACAAAGGAGTGATGATGATGACTGGCTAACTTTTACGTTGGCATTTTTTCGCACTCCGAGCTTAGTATGAGCTAAGCTATTTTTTGTTTTGCTAATGTTATTGCTGAAATCGTAATCTTAAATCTAGCTTTAACCTTGGCATTTGTCTAATCTTTATATAATTACAGTCGAATTCGATTTTTTTTTAAACTGATAGTCATATTCAATTATATATTCACAGTTCCGACAATATCAAATTCTCTATGTTTTTGTACCACCCACAGTCCCCCCATAATAGTTGGAATCGTGATAGGATGTATAGCATTCATCGTCATCACCATCGTCTGTGTTATTTGTATCCTGAAGAAAGCTGGCTACTGTGCACCTGTCTTCAACAACCGGGTGACGGGACATTCACATGTGTTTATGCAGCACACAAACGGACGCCACCCCTCTCAGCTTGTTGGTAAGAGATTATATTGCCTATGTAATTTTTTCTATCGATTAAATACATAATGAATAATTACATTCGCTGTGTGGATTGCTTTATTCTGAGACTGCGTATTGTGAACGTTAAGACGAAGACCATTATCGTATAAGTGGACGATTGTGTCTGATTGAATACACAGTGTGTGAATACTGAAAATTCACATCGATACTTTGTAACAACTAGTAATGTGGTTAGGTAAAGGGTTATGTTCATGATTCGAGTTTGCACTATAGTCATTTTTTAGAATCAATGCGAAGATGAGGGCCATTGTTAAAGTAAGCCAAGGCAGGTTAGTAGGAACGTAGCTCCCCACAGGCATACCTACACTGTGATACAAAACTAATTGATTGGCTTAAATACCCTAATTAAAGCTTTATGTGATACATAATATATACAAAATGTGTGTTACTAAACGTTAATAGCCAGTTTTAGTATTTTGTAATACTCATAACGCTACAGCAAAAGAAATAAACCGGGAGTGATCTCCCCTAAACTTTCTCGGATATTCTAATATAAAACTACGAGGGATGGCAACTCAGGACATAGACAATATTTGTAATCCATTTTTAATTACTTAAAATTTTTATAATAGAATGGAATCTCGTAAAAAAAAGAATTGCACACTAAGTGAACGCCAAATAAAATGTGCATACTAGTGCGGGATATTATTAGTACTTTATAAATTTACACGCGTTTTTTGAGAAATCGGAAATAGCGTAAATTAGTACTTCCGGTCAAGGAAAATGACTCAAAATTTGATAGAAGGTAGAGAATTAGATCTTTTACTTACATGTGAAATTTCATTTATCTATCTGAAATAGTACTCAAGTTATAGGCTTTTGAAAAATTCAAAGTAGAAAAAGTACCACTTCCGGTTATCGGAAATCGCTCAAAAGTTGATAAGGATCTACGATTTTGATATAATTCTTATATATGAAATTTCATCAACCTAGCTATAACGGTACTCAAGTAATCGTGTTTACACACAGACACACAGACACACACACACACACACAAAGACACACAGACATACGGACAAGATTGCAAAATTATGTTTTTCCGTATCAATGAGCTGTAAAACGTCGAGGTTTGTAAAAATCTCGATTTTTTTTTTGCACGATTACAATACTTTCTCTATACTTCGTATATACGAGAAAGTAAAAAATGAAAACACTATAAGTTTAATACTTTGTGTGACTTTCAGATAAATAAAACATTGATACTTTTGTCTGTCTTTTGTTTCAGCATCGGCCCCACCCCCCTACTCGTCTACCGCCAACCCGACCTACGCCTATGGCAGCTACAGCACTCCCCTGTATGACGCCAACCTCACAGTAGCTCAGTACCCGGCACCACCAGCTCAAGCATACAGCACGGGGCCTTTGTCTTCGGCGTACGGGCAGGCCTACCCGTAATACGGCATGAGATCACAGTCTTCACGGATCAGGCTAACAGTTCGATCTGTGACGCCAATAACAACCTCTTCGATTATGTTGCAGTCGATCGAGTTTGAAAAATCCATCTGTGATAAAAATTTGTATTCTACAATGATTGATTTCTAATACTGAGTAAATGTTTCTTATGTTGTTTAACGTCGGCATACTTTTTTTAAAAAAAATGTTTTAAAAAATGAATTAGATATCATATTTTTGTAAAGAAATTTTAAAACAAGTGCCGTTTAAAATATTGCCTATTGTATTCTGCTGTAAAATTAGCTTTTTAAAACATTTGATGTGATTAAACAATATTTTTACAATATTTATAAAAAAAATTTCTATGTAATACTAATGTGCCTCTCTTAAACTATCCACGAATCCAATGAAATAGTAAAGTTATGCAGCCTAATTGATGTTCATAAAAATTATTTAATATTTGGAAATTTAAAAAATAGTTAAGTAAACAAAATATATTATTTATTTAAAGTAATTTTTGTAACGTTTTATTAGCACTCTCCTTATTATGCAAATCATTCCTGTATTACAATGTATAACATGCATCTTTTATATTATAATAATAATCTCAATAATATTGTTACAAAGTGAATTTGTTGTAACGTTTTTATTACTATAATTTAGTGTTTTATTTCTTTATTTTATTCCATTAACTGTAATATTAAAAATTGATCCAAGAATTTTTTTTTTAAGTATAAAAGTTTCTAAATATTAACAATCGGTTTAAGAAAAAGGTTTAGTAAAACCTAAATGGCGAACAATTTAAAGTAAGTGAAATTTTAACATAGGGAAAAGAGGATATCCTGAGGTATGAGGTCATTGTAAACTTGGCTCATCAAAAATGATTACCACTTTAACAAATGAGCCGCAACAGATACTATACGTATTTAGATTATTTGTATTGTTTTACGCGAGAGTTAAAAAAAGTAAACAAAGAAATTGAGTTTTAGAATAAAATAAGAATGTATGTTTTTAGAAAGTTTGAAACGTGTTTATACAGGTATTCTACACAACTTTTGTTTCATACACACAAACATATATTTTTATCATTTTCTTTTTATAGTCGTAGTTGCAGGACTTTTTTTAGTTTTAGTGTATTTCTTTATTAGTGATTTTTTATTTCCTTTATTTATTTATTTTTTAATAAATACAATAAAAGCGATTTTTTTAATTAAGCAATATTTTCCGCTATATAGCCATTTGTTCGCAATGAAGTTGTCACTACCACTAACAATAGTTTCCTTAAAGTTCGTCCAGTAGCTTGTGATCTACGAATCTGTAAATTCTCTCTGTAATCAGCCAACAGAGAAAACACAGTTTACCCTTCACGGCACTAAAATTTTTCTGCATTTACTGAAATATAAATTTAAAAAACAAGCACAAAATGAAAAAGGTATTAATGTGTAACAAAACTTACATAATAGCACGCGAGTCATTATAATCAGGAGAATCTATCTTTTTTTTGAAAACGCGATATTTCACGATAGCATGGTGTGCCTTTGGAATTGTTGTTCCCCACTGTTTTATCATACTTTATTCGTTGTCAGCTATAAAGTAAAATATGATTAAAGAAATGTTGGTTTCAAGTTGTAATTAATATACTCTATTAACGTAGATTTAAATGTGGGCGAACTTTATGCCTGATATATTGTAATGATCTGGATTTAAATCTAGAATTTATCAAGATTCCATAACAATCGTGTTCGGCATGTGCTAATCTTAATTAACGATGGATTATCAATAGTTGCACTGGTAATGGAACAAGTAGAGCTACTCGTCGCTAAGTGACCGCTGTTTGTTCACATACTGATGGAAGCTGGTGTTAAAATGGTGGCTCTAGAAATGATGCTGGTTGTTTTTTACAGTCTTGTTGGTAAGTGTTAATGGAAAACACTGTTGTAAAATTATATTATCCGACTCTTTGGAAAGTGTTAGTTTAAAAAAATTGTAACATTAAAGAACCGATTTTACAGATTGAAAACTAAAATTCACAAATTGACACTTTTTTAAAATTATAAACCACAGTAATTAAATGCAAGCTAGAATATTGCAGCTATAATAACCTTGACACATAAGGTGGTGTTGGGGCAGTAGAAGTATGTTTTCTAAAAAAAAAAAAAGTGTTGTATAAAGAATTACGATAACAAGCATTAAAGTGTTGGCCATTAATTAAAACCTGTTTTCTATAGCCGCTCTTAACAACATTTTGTTTTAACTTTAACAAACGTAAACCTTCGTTAAAGTAAATCCAATTAGCTAAATCAGATTTTAAAGTTACTGTTACTAAACTAAAATCTGTTTTAACTTAACTGTCAGTAAACCAAAAATTGTTTTAATGTAACTACCATTAACCCAAACTAACAGCAACAGTTGTGAGTGAGGACTGCACCTATACTGCCTATACAGGCACGTTTAGCTCAAAAGCTGAAACACGTACTTTAGACTGTCCGCTTGGCTGCTGTGGTTCATCACAAAAATACTGCTGCGTCAGGTACGCTTCTACTTACCACACACATTCATATATATATATATATATATATATATATATATATATATATATATATATATATATATATATATATATATATATATATATATATATATATACATATATATATATATATATATATATATATATATATATATATATATATATATATATATGCTACTTTCAGTTAAATCCATAAAAACAGTTGACTAAGATATCACTGGAGTGATTACAAACAAGTTAAATATCAGAAAATATATAGGCCTACTTTGCAAATTTTTTTTTAATGTGTGTAAACTATTGTTCAGATTTTCATCACGGATTAAAAATGTTTACATAAAAGTAGATACTTAGTTATATATTCAACTGGCCAACTCTTATGCTGGTCCTTTTTTATTCCCTACGAGCTAAATCGGAGGTAAGCAGTGATTCTTCCGGACTTCTTTCTCCGGGGGGGGGGGGGGGACCTTGAGATTTTTCGGGGAGCCGGAATCAAATTTTCACTTGGGGAGGTGGTGCGGACACTTTAAAAATAATATTTTCTATATGAATTCCATATCTTTCAAGGGGTGGAGGTGGGGGAGGGGGCGGTAGACTTTGTTCGCGGTTGGGCTCCGCCTGGAGGAAAATCTGAAACAAAGCTACCTTTTTTGTTGTTGTTGTTACTAAAATCTAGCTTTGACCTTGGCACTTGCCAGATCTCTTTTATAATTACAACCAAATTAGTTTAAACCAATCATACAGTTATATTCAATTATATATCCGCTGTATGGAAAAAATCGAAGAACTATGTTTTTGTACCACCCACAGTGAACCCGCCATAATTGGATTTGCCGTTGGAGGCTTTGTACTCTTTCATATCATAGTCATCTGTCTTCTTTGCTGCCTGATCAAAGCTGGCATTTGTAAACCGATGATCCGCAACCGGGTAACGGGAACAACGCAACTGTTTATTCAGCGCACCAACGGACCAATACCACCTCCTCAGCTTAATAGTAAGTGGTTGTATTGAATACTTTTTAAAAATAATTTTAATTTTTTTATGAGTAATTACATTTGCTGTGTGAATTACTATAATCCAAGACTGCGTATTGTGAAGTGAAGACGAGGACCATTATTGGATAAGTTGACTATTGTGTCTGATTGAATACATAGTGTGTGAATACGGAAAATTCACATTGATACTTTGTAACAGTTAGTAATGTGAATAAGTAAAGGGTTATGTTCATGATTCGAGTTTACACTAGGATCATGGTTTAGAAGGTTGGGGCCATGGTTAAGGTAAACCAAGAAAGGTAATTCGGAACGTAGCTCCCCATTGGCATACTTACGTTGTGATACAAATGCTAATTGAATGGCTTAGATAAAATCCCATTACAGAAAATGTAGGTGGGGGAGGGGGTGAGATTGAATGCTATGTTATATTAAAGCATTTTATATACATATATACAATGTTAATGTCCAGTTTTATTACTGTTCTTTAATTTTCATTTGAATATTAATAGATTGAAATGTTTCAACATGTATGCAGAAAGCTGCATATTTGACATCTCTGCTTTGTTATTAGCACTTCTCAACACAAAATAACCAGTTAGAAAGTTTTTTCAAACATCATATAATATTCATATCGCTTCATCGATGAAAAAAACGAAACCGCTAGGAATTTAATACATAATTTAATACATGATTTTCATATAAATTAAAATATTGATATTGTTGTCTGTCGTTTATCACTAAAGACTTTTTCAGTTTCAACATCGGCCCCACCCCCCTACTCGTCCACCGCCAACCCGACCTACGCCTATGGCAGCTACAGCACTCCCCTGTATGACGCCAACCTCACAGTAGCTCAGTACCCGGCACCACCAGCTCAAGCATACAGCACGGGGCCTTTGTCTTCGGCGTACGGGCAGGCCTACCCGTAATACGGCATGAGATCACAGTCTTCACGGATCAGGCTAACAGTTCGATCTGTGACGCCAATAACAACCTCTTCGATTATGTTGCAGTCGATCGAGTTTGAAAAATCCATCTGTGATAAAAATTTGTATTCTACAATGATTGATTTCTAATACTGAGTAAATGTTTCTTATGTTGTTTAACGTCGGCATACTTTTTTTTAAAAAAATGTTTTAAAAAATGAATTAGATATCATATTTTTGTAAAGAAATTTTAAAACAAGTGCCGTTTAAAATATTGCCTATTGTATTCTGCTGTAAAATTAGCTTTTTAAAACATTTGATGTGATTAAACAATATTTTTACAATATTTATAAAAAAAATTTCTATGTAATACTAATGTGCCTCTCTTAAACTATCCACGAATCCAATGAAATAGTAAAGTTATGCAGCCTAATTGATGTTCATAAAAATTATTTAATATTTGGAAATTTAAAAAATAGTTAAGTAAACAAAATATATTATTTATTTAAAGTAATTTTTGTAACGTTTTATTAGCACTCTCCTTATTATGCAAATCATTCCTGTATTACAATGTATAACATGCATCTTTTATATTATAATAATAATCTCAATAATATTGTTACAAAGTGAATTTGTTGTAACGTTTTTATTACTATAATTTAGTGTTTTATTTCTTTATTTTATTCCATTAACTGTAATATTAAAAATTGATCCAAGAATTTTTTTTTAAGTATAAAAGTTTCTAAATATTAACAATCGGTTTAAGAAAAGGTTTAGTAAAACCTAAATGGCGAACAATTTAAAGTAAGTGAAATTTTAACATAGGGAAAAGAGGATATCCTGAGGTATGAGGTCATTGTAAACTTGGCTCATCAAAAATGATTACCACTTTAACAAATGAGCCGCAACAGATACTATACGTATTTAGATTATTTGTATTGTTTTACGCGAGAGTTAAAAAAAGTAAACAAAGAAATTGAGTTTTAGAATAAAATAAGAATGTATGTTTTTAGAAAGTTTGAAACGTGTTTATACAGGTATGCTACACAACTTTTGTTTCATACACACAAACATATATTTTTATCATTTTCTTTTTATAGTCGTAGTTGCAGGACTTTTTTTAGTTTTAGTGTATTTCTTTATTAGTGATTTTTTATTTCCTTTATTTATTTATTTTTTAATAAATACAATAAAAGCGATTTTTTTAATTAAGCAATATTTTCCGCTATATAGCCATTTGTTCGCAATGAAGTTGTCACTACCACTAACAATAGTTTCCTTAAAGTTCGTCCAGTAGCTTGTGATCTACGAATCTGTAAATTCTCTCTGTAATCAGCCAACAGAGAAAACACAGTTTACCCTTCACGGCACTAAAATTTTTCTGCATTTACTGAAATATAAATTTAAAAAACAAGCACAAAATGAAAAAGGTATTAATGTGTAACAAAACTTACATAATAGCACGCGAGTCATTATAATCAGGAGAATCTATCTTTTTTTTGAAAACGCGATATTTCACGATAGCATGGTGTGCCTTTGGAATTGTTGTTCCCCACTGTTTTATCATACTTTATTCGTTGTCAGCTATAAAGTAAAATATGATTAAAGAAATGTTGGTTTCAAGTTGTAATTAATATACTCTATTAACGTAGATTTAAATGTGGGCGAACTTTATGCCTGATATATTGTAATGATCTGGATTTAAATCTAGAATTTATCAAGATTCCATAACAATCGTGTTCGGCATGTGCTAATCTTAATTAACGATGGATTATCAATAGTTGCACTGGTAATGGAACAAGTAGAGCTACTCGTCGCTAAGTGACCGCTGTTTGTTCACATACTGATGGAAGCTGGTGTTAAAATGGTGGCTCTAGAAATGATGCTGGTTGTTTTTTACAGCCTTGTTGGTAAGTGTTAATGGAAAACACTGTTGTAAAATTATATTATCCGACTCTTTGGAAAGTGTTAGTTTAAAAAAATTGTAACATTAAAGAACCGATTTTACAGATTGAAAACTAAAATTCACAAATTGACACTTTTTTAAAATTATAAACCACAGTAATTAAATGCAAGCTAGAATATTGCAGCTATAATAACCTTGACACATAAGGTGGTGTTGGGGCAGTAGAAGTATGTTTTCTAAAAAAAAAAAACTGTTGTATAAAGAATTACGATAACAAGCATTAAAGTGTTGGCCATTAATTAAAACCTGTTTTCTATAGCCGCTCTTAACAACATTTTGTTTTAACTTTAACAAACGTAAACCTTCGTTAAAGTAAATCCAATTAGCTAAATCAGATTTTAAAGTTACTGTTACTAAACTAAAATCTGTTTTAACTTAACTGTCAGTAAACCAAAATTGTTTTAATGTAACTACCATTAACCCAAACTAACAGCAACAGTTGTGAGTGAGGACTGCACCTATACTGCCTATACAGGCACGTTTAGCTCAAAAGCTGAAACACGTACTTTAGACTGTCCGCTTGGCTGCTGTGGTTCATCACAAAAATACTGCTGCGTCAGGTACGCTTCTACTTACCACACACATTCATATATATATATATATATATATATATATATATATATATATATATATATATATATATATATATATATATATATATATATATATATATATATATATATATATATATACATATATATATATATATATATATATATATATATATATATATATATATATATATATATATATATATATATGCTACTTTCAGTTAAATCCATAAAAACAGTTGACTAAGATATCACTGGAGTGATTACAAACAAGTTAAATATCAGAAAATATATAGGCCTACTTTGCACATTTTTTTTTAATGTGTGTAAACTATTGTTCAGATTTTCATCACGGATTAAAAATGTTTACATAAAAGTAGATACTTAGTTATATATTCAACTGGCCAACTCTTATGCTGGTCCTTTTTTATTCCCTACGAGCTAAATCGGAGGTAAGCAGTGATTCTTCCGGACTTCTTTCTCCGGGGGGGGGGGGGACCTTGAGATTTTTCGGGGAGCCGGAATCAAATTTTCACTTGGGGAGGTGGTGCGGACACTTTAAAAATAATATTTTCTATATGAATTCCATATCTTTCAAGGGGTGGAGGTGGGGGAGGGGGCGGTAGACTTTGTTCGCGGTTGGGCTCCGCCTGGAGGAAAATCTGAAACAAAGCTACCTTTTTTGTTGTTGTTGTTACTAAAATCTAGCTTTGACCTTGGCACTTGCCAGATCTCTTTTATAATTACAACCAAATTAGTTTAAACCAATCATACAGTTATATTCAATTATATATCCGCTGTATGGAAAAAATCGAAGAACTATGTTTTTGTACCACCCACAGTGAACCCGCCATAATTGGATTTGCCGTTGGAGGCTTTGTACTCTTTCATATCATAGTCATCTGTCTTCTTTGCTGCCTGATCAAAGCTGGCATTTGTAAACCGATGATCCGCAACCGGGTAACGGGAACAACGCAACTGTTTATTCAGCGCACCAACGGACCAATACCACCTCCTCAGCTTAATAGTAAGTGGTTGTATTGAATACTTTTTAAAAATAATTTTAATTTTTTTATGAGTAATTACATTTGCTGTGTGAATTACTATAATCCAAGACTGCGTATTGTGAAGTGAAGACGAGGACCATTATTGGATAAGTTGACTATTGTGTCTGATTGAATACATAGTGTGTGAATACGGAAAATTCACATTGATACTTTGTAACAGTTAGTAATGTGAATAAGTAAAGGGTTATGTTCATGATTCGAGTTTACACTAGGATCATGGTTTAGAAGGTTGGGGCCATGGTTAAGGTAAACCAAGAAAGGTAATTCGGAACGTAGCTCCCCATTGGCATACTTACGTTGTGATACAAATGCTAATTGAATGGCTTAGATAAAATCCCATTACAGAAAATGTAGGTGGGGGAGGGGGTGAGATTGAATGCTATGTTATATTAAAGCATTTTATATACATATATACAATGTTAATGTCCAGTTTTATTACTGTTCTTTAATTTTCATTTGAATATTAATAGATTGAAATGTTTCAACATGTATGCAGAAAGCTGCATATTTGACATCTCTGCTTTGTTATTAGCACTTCTCAACACAAAATAACCAGTTAGAAAGTTTTTTCAAACATCATATAATATTCATATCGCTTCATCGATGAAAAAAACGAAACCGCTAGGAATTTAATACATAATTTAATACATGATTTTCATATAAATTAAAATATTGATATTGTTGTCTGTCGTTTATCACTAAAGACTTTTTCAGTTTCAACATCGGCCCCACCCCCCTACTCGTCCACCGGCAACCCGACCTACGCCTATGGTAACTACAGCACTCCCCTGAATGACGGCACCTTCACGGCTACTCAGTACCCGGCACCACCAGCTCAAGCATACAGCACGGGGCCTTTGTCTTCGGCGTACGGGCAGGCCTACCCGTAATACGGCTTGAGATCACAGTCTTCACGGATCAGGCTAATAGTTCGATCTGTGATGCCAATAACAACCTCTTCGATTATGTTGCAGGCGATCTCGTTTGAAAATTCCATCTGTGATAAATTCAATGTTTTCTTCAACGAATTATTTTATATACTGAGTACATGTTTGCTTTTAAAAACGTAGATTAAATTGAAACTAAATGTCATATTTCTTTCAGAAATTTAAATGTTTATACAAGTGCCGTTCAAAATATTGCTTTTATGTATTCTGCGGTATTTTTTATTTGTAATATATTATTATTTTTTTAAAAGATTTGATGCAAAAATTAATTTTTACTGTATTTTTTATTAAGTTTGTGTAAGTATTACTAATGTGCCCCTCTTTAAATAAAAGTAATAAGATGTCTTTTAAATATCACTAGAATACCCGTCATCCGTTTGATAACTGTGGCTTTCGGGGGTCATCCATAAAAAAACATCACGTCTGTCACTCAGAGGTATAGCGACCCTTCCCGGCGCCCGGGGACAAACTTTTCGATTTGAACCCCCCCCCCGCAAGATTTCGATTTGCACCCCCCCCCCCTCAAGCTTTTGATGTGCACCCCCCCCCCCCACTCAAACTTTCGATTTGCACCCCCCTCAACCTTTCAATTTATTTTTCCAAACCATTTTGGCACCCCAACATATGTCGTCCCCCCCGCCCCCCTCCACCTCCCCCCGCCTCCCCTCCCTCCCCCCCCCCTCCTCGCTACGCTACTGCAGTGTCACTTATCGTCACAAAAAAAACAGACCCCACATTCAAAAATATGTTTTTTATCTTTTAAAAACACCGAAAACACCGATTTCGGACTATCCCTTCATATACTGACGTCACATGTGACCTACTCAACTCTACTTCACCTGCCCAGTGTCCCGCCAAGTCTCAGACAAGATGTTTTTATCGTTTAAAAAACGATTCCAGCCGAGCATGTCTCTGACCACACTATCCTTTCATATGCTTAGGACAAAGAAACAGATGAACTCTACTTCACCTGCCCTGTATCCTGCCAAGTTCATATAGGCAACTTTATCATTCACATCTGAAAAAAAAATTGAAAAAAAAAAATCATTGACATATTGGTCTAGAACCTGTGCCACCCGCATGAGAGCCGGCTACACTACCAACTTAGCTATTTACTCGTGACGTCACAAATGAATACTATACTATACTTTGAGTCTCCTTATGCAACTTGATTTACGCGCATAGATCTAGATCTAAGTCTAGTAGTAGTAACTTTCAAATTAAATTTTATCTTAAATTGGCCAAACAAAGATTTATATAAAATAATTAAGGCCTGAAATAGATTCTAGATGTATTAAGGCCTGAAATAGATTCTAGATGTAGAATTTACATTAAGTCTAGATCTAGAATTTACATTGAGTCTAGTGACCTAGATCTAGGCTAGATCTAGATTCTAGATTCTAGATCTAGGCTAGATTCATAACGTTCCTTCGACAGCTGATCTTTAGATCTAGAGAAATTTATCGTAAAACTAAATGAAAAAGACAGTTGAAAATTGATATAAGTGTTGGAACGTAATAAATACAGCAAACGGACGTATTGTTAAAGTTAAAGCCGATAGAAAATTAGCTTTAGAACGCGTTAAACATTGGAATGGCAACACAATCTTCTTCGATAGGCCGCCATTATCGATGTAAAAAAATAAACACATCATGTGACGTCACTGTTTCCGTCGAGTCTAGTGGCTTTTCAAATCTTTTTTAAAAAGTGTGGTTAATATACGTATGAATAAATCAATAAATTAATTAACGTCTTTAAATAAATTTGTGATTAACAGTCTGTCTGCATTAAAAAATTATTCTCTACCTACATACTATTTTACAGCTCTCCAGATAGAGTAGAACATATCACAATACTCGATCAGCCAAACAAAAAAACAAACAAATAAATATTCAAACATGTAAACAAACTTGACTTTTAGTAGTATTAGATTGTCATTATCGTTGAAGCGAAGAATTAGGTCCTCGTTCTGAAATGCGTCATTACTCGAATATTAGAGAATCAGTAAACTGTGTTTTAAAACAATTTCATGGAGTCTAAAGAACATTAACGAAATTCTAGCTTAATTTTTTTTTTTTGCCAATGAATATTGTTAAATGTGTGTCAAAAGAAAGAATGTTTGATGCACAGATAGAATGCCTTTATAAGTACAATTATTTAAACAATAAAATAATCCATTTAAAATGGGAAAGTTATGGAGCATAATATATTTTCGTAAATGTTATTTTATATTTGGATATTTCAAAACATGGTTAAACAAAATATAATAAGTATTTAAAGGTTTTTTTTGTAAGATTTTATTGTTAAAATAAACACTTTACAAATTATACAATTCCTTACTGTATTACAACGTTTAATTGCATCTGTTACATAATATTAAATATCCTTGATAAATTTTTGTATAGAGTTGATACATTTTTTTAATTCCATATTTATTTATTTTTTGTTTCTTTATTTTTATTCCATTTATTTTAATGATATCAATAGATCCAATTAATTTTTGTTAAAGAAAAACTAAGTTTTTAAATGTTTTTAGGTGCACTTCTTCACTTGTTGTTTGTTGTTTTTTGTAATTTACGATTATAATAAAAGCGGTATTTCCGAAAAACAAATGTGTAAGAATTATTCTTCCGTTTTTTCGGCCTGTAGCTTGTGATCTATGAGTCTGTGATCTCTATCTGTCCTCTATTTACTTCGTGGTTGACGATAAGTTGAGAAATCAGCCAACCGTGGACAAATAGTTCAACCTCTACGGCCTGCAGATCAAGCGATCGCCGGTGTTTCTTTTTTTTTTCTTGTTATCTCTCATGTTATTTTTTTTTATTCTATCCAATTAAAATCGTAAAATTTACTTTTAAAATAATAGTAAATAAACCGGGAGTGATCTCCCCTAAACTTTCTCGAATATTCTTATATAAAAAAACAGGGGATGGGAACTCGGGATATAGAAATGAATTTTAATCCATTTTTAATTACTTAAACTTTAAAAAATAATTGCACACCAAGTGAACGCAAAACAAAAGGTGCATAATAGTGCGGAATATTATTTGTAATTTTAAAATTTACATGCGTTTTTTGAGAAATCGGATGTATATCAAATATCACTACTTCTGGTTAACGGAAAATTACTCAACATTTGACAGATCGCAGAGAATTAGATCTTGTACTTACGTGTGAAAATGTATTTATCTATCTGAAATAGTACTCAAGTTATAGGCTTTTGAAAAACTGAAAGTAGAAAAAGTTCCACTTCCGATTATTGGAAATCGCTAAAAGTTGATACGGATCTACGGTTTTGATATGATACTTATATATGAAATTTCATCAACCTAGCTTTAAGTGTACTCAAGTTATCGTGTTTACAGACACAAACACGCACACACACATAGAGAGACATACGGACAAGATTTCCTACTCAGGCAGTTGTAAAACGTTGAGATTTCCAAAAATCTTGATATTTTTTTGAACGATTACAAGACTTTCTCTATACTTCGTATATACGAGAAAGTAAAAAAAAAAGTGTATAACATGTTTCAATATTTTTTTACTTTTCACCTTTGACTGAAATATAGATTATAAAACTATAGGCCTACACAATGAAAATTTTAACAATGTAACAAAACTCACAAAACTAAGTGCTTGCCATTTTCTTAAAGGGAATCAATTTCAAATCACGACAATTGATATAGATAAAATATTTTAAATTACTACAACGGAAATTTAGCGTAGTATGACTAGTATTGAGATCCACTGTATTATCATAAGTGCCTTTTCAGCTTAAAAGTAAAGAACGGTTTTAAAAAGTGTTCGGTTCACTTTATGATTGATATATTATTTTTCTATTAATCTGGATTTAAATGTTAATTTATTAAGATTTCACTTCAATCGTCTTCCGCCTGTGGTAATATTAACAACAAATCGATAATCAATAGTTGCACTGGTATTGGAACAATAAGACCTAGACGTCGCTAAGCAACCGCTGTTTGTTCACATACTGACGTAAGCTGGCATAAAGATGGTGACTGTAGAAATGATGCTGGTTGTTTTTTACAGCTTTGTTGGTAAGTTTTAACGGATAAAACACTTGTTAGGTTGGTAAGTTTTAGTTTAAAATAACATTTGTTACATTATAGTATCTGATTATTAGGTAGTTTTTTTTTTTTTTTTGGATAATATAATATTACTTGACAATATTATTAAACTTTGTGTAAGTTTTAATGTAATGTATTATAAAAATAAACCGGGAGTGATCTCCCCTAAACTTTCTCGAATTTCTTGTATGAAACAACAGGGAATGGCGACTCGGGATATAGACATGACTTTTAATCCATTTTAAATACTTAAACTTTTTACAAGCTTTTATTTAACCCACTTCCTGTCTGTCATCAGTCTAGATCGAAACGCAGGAGTGAAAATTCGAACACTTCTACTTGACCGATACGATTCATGGTTGGCACGTGGGTCAAGACATGAAGACAATGCATAGTGACATTAAATTTGACTTAATTGAATGCCTAATTAATTTTTTAAGAATTAATTAAAATTTGGACCGAATTAGTAGGCATGTCTATCCAACCACACCACACGCGTCATCACGTTCAATAGCTGCGCTATCGGGTTCAATGGCTGCGCCATCACGTTCAGTAGGCGCGCAATGGTTTTTAGTCATGTAACTTTTTTGTAAATAAAACATGTAAAGTACTGGAAAAAAAAAACTCATAAAAAACGTTTTAATAACAAGCTTTTATGTAATAATGCACTAAAAAGTAGAAAATAAATTATAGACTACTATTTAAATAACTATAAAGAAAAGCGTGGGTGTCTTCCTTACCATTAGTAAAGGTATCCAATAGATACTAAAGTGACCCACAACTTTCTTTATAGTTATTTAAATAGTAGTCTATAATTTATTTTCTACCTTTTAGTGCATTATTACATAAAAGCTTGTTATTAAAACGTTTTTTATCAATTTTTAAAAAAAAAAAGACAATCTCGTAGAAAAAAGAAATACGCACCAAGCGAACGCCAAATAAAGATGTTCATAATAGTGCGCAGTATTATTAGTACTTTATAAATTTACATGGGTTTTTTTGAGAAATCGGACATAGAGTAAATTAGAAAAAGTAAAAGTAGAAAAAGTACCACTTCCGGTTATCGGAAATCGCTCAAAAGTTGATATGATCTACGATTTTTATAAAATACTAATATATGAAATTTCATCAGCCTAGCTTTGAGTACTAGGCCAGATAGATAAATGAAATTTCACATGTAAGTAAAAGATCTAATTCTCTACCTTCTGTCAAATTTTGAGTAATTTCCGTTGACCGGAAGTACTAATTGACGCTATTTCTGATTTCTCAAAAAACGCATGTAAATTTATAAAGTAATAATAATATCCCGCACTATTATGCACATTTTATTGGGCGTTCACTTGGTGTGCAATTCTTTTTTTTACGAGATTCTATTATAAAAAGTTTAAGAAATTAAAAATGGATTACAAATATTGTCTATGTCCTGAGTTGCCATCCCTCGTAGTTTTGTATATTAAAATATTAGAGAAAGTTTAGGGGAGATCACTCCCGGTTTATTGCATTAAAAAATTAAAAAAATGTAATACAGGATAGAATATTGTAACTATGATAATCTTGACATAGAAGATGGAGTTGAGGCAGTAGGAGTAAGTTTTTGAAAACAACTGGTGTATGAAGAATGACGATAACAAGTTTTAAAGTGTTGGCCATTAATTAAATCCTATTTTATATAGCAGCACCAGACCAAATTTAGTATTAACTGTCACAAACGTGAACCTTAGTTTAATTAACTCCAACAGATGTTAAAGTAACTGTTAATAAACTAAAACCAGTCTTAAACCAAAACATGTTTTAATGTAACTACCATCAACCCAAACTAACAGCAACAGTTGTGAGTGAGGACTGCAGCTATACCACCTACACAGGCGAATACTTAAACATTCCTCAACAACGTACTTTAGATTGTCCGCTTGGCTGTTGTGGTTTAAAACAAAAATACTGCTGCGTCAGGTACGCTTTTACTTAGCACACACATTGACATTGACATTCACACACACACACATACACACACACACATATATATATATATATATATATATATATATATATATATATATATATATATATATATACATATATATATATATATTTGTGAGTGAGTGTGTGTGTGTGCTATATTCAGTTAAATCCATAAAAACATTTGACTAAGATATCAAAGGAGTTATTACAAGTTAAATATCCATAATTATATACTTTTATGCTGGTCCTTTAATTCCCTACGATCTAAATCGGAGATAAGCAGTGTTTCTTCCAGACTGTTTTCAACCGGGGGGGGGGGGCACTTGAATTTTTTCGGGGAGCTGGACTAGAGTGGGTGCGGACACTTTAAAAAAAATTTCTATATGAATTCCATATCGTTCAATGGGTGGAAGGGGGGGGGGGGCGGTAGATTTTGTTCGGGGTTGGGCTCCGCCTGGAAGAAAATCTAAAGCGAAGCTAGCTTTTTTGTTGTTGTTGTTGTTGCTAAAATCTAGCTTTGATCCTGGCACTTGCCTAATCTCTTTTATAATTACAACCAAATTAGTTTAAAACAATCATACAGTTATATTCAATTATATATCCGCTGTATGGAAAAAATCGCAGAACTATGTTTTTGTACCCACACAGTGAACCCGCCATAATTGGATTTGCCGTTGGAGGCTTTGTACTCTTCAATATCATAGTCATCTGTCTTCTTTGCTGCCTGAACAAATCTGGCATTTGTAAACCGATGATCCGCAACCGGGTAACGGGAACAACGCAGCTGTTTATTCAGCACACCAACGGACCCACACCACATCCTCAGCTTAATAGTAAGCGGTTGTAGTGCCTACTTTTTAAAAATAGATTAATTGTTCAATGAGTAATTATATTCGCTGTGTGTATTACTAAATCACGAGACTGCTTATTATAAACGTAAAGACAAGGACCATTATCGTGTAAGTGGGCCATTGTGTCTGATCGTATACAGAAAATACACATGGATACTTTATAACAGCTAGTTATGTGGTTAGGTAAAGGGTTATGTTCATGATTAGAGTTTGCACTAAGGTCATGGTTTAGGATTAATGTGAGATTAGGGCCATGGTTAAGTTTAGCCAAGAGAGGTAAGTCGGAATGTACCTCCCCAAGGGCATACCTACATTGTGATACAAAAGTTAATTGATTGGTTTAGATAGCATCACATAACACATAATGTAGGTGGGGGAGGGGGTAAGAGGGAATGTTATGTGTTGTTTTTTTTTCCTCGAATTGAATTTGTTTTTATAATTAAAGCTTTATTTCATACATATATACAACGTCTAAATGGCCAGTTAAATGGTCTTTAATTTTCATTTTAATATTAATTGATTGAAATGTTTGAACACGTAGCCTATAGAGAAAGATGCATATTTGTCGTCTTTGCTTTATTTTTAGCACGTATTAACACAAAATAATCAGTAAGAGAGTTTTCAATGTAATATTCATACCGCAGCAGCGATGAAAAAGCGAAACCACTAGGAATTTAATACATAGTGTGATTTACAGATACATTAAAATATTGATATTGTTGTCTGTCGTTTATAACAAAAGACTTTTTCAGTTTCAACATCTGCCCCAGCCCCTTACTCGTCCACCGGCAACCCGACCTACGCCTATGGCAACTACAGCACTAACTTGAATGACGGCAACCTCACGGCGACTCAGTACCCGGTACCGCCGGCTCCAGCATATAGCACGGGGCCTTTGTCTTCGGCGTACGGGAAGGCCTACCCGTAATACAGCATGAGATCTTCATGGATCAGGCCAACAGTTCGATCTATGACGTCAATAACAGCCTCTTCAATAATGTTGCAGGAGATCTCGATTAAAAAATCCATATGTCATAAATTCAATGTTTTCTACAACGAATTATTTTATATACTGAGTACATGTTTTCTTTTAAAAATGTAAAACTAATTTTAACTAAATGTCTTATTTTTGTTGAGAAATTTAAGTGTTTAAACAAGTGCCGTTTAAAATATTGCCTTTATGTATTCTGATGTATTTATATTTGTATTGTACAATTATCGTTTTAGGAAATTTAATGTATACACATATTTTTTACAATATATTTTATTAAATTTGTGTAAGTAATACGAATGTGCCTCTCATTAAATCAAAGTGATAAGATTTCTTCTAAATCTCATTGTTGTGTTCGTTGAAGCGAAGAATCAGCTCCTCGTTCTGAGCATTCGAGAATTAATAAACTGAGTTGTATATCTATTTCATAGAGTCTAAAGAACATTAACGAAATTCTAGCTTAAATTTTCTTTTACAAATGAATATTATTTAAAAAGAATGAATATTTGATGAACAGACAGAATGCATTAATAAGCACAATTATTTTAACTATTAACGTATCCAATAAGATATTTGAGTTATGTAGCCTAATATATTTCGTAAATTTTATTTTATATTTAGATATTCAAAAACATGTTTAACCAAAATATAATAAGTATTTATATGTTGTTTTTGTAAGATTTTATTGTTAACAAAAGCACTTTTCACATTGTGCAACTCCTTACTGCATTATAACGTATAATTGCACCTGCTACATAATATTAAATATCTTTAATAAATTTTTGTATTGAGTGAATTTATGTTTTTATTACCGTAATTCTGTTTTTTTGTTTCTTCATTTTTATTCCATTCATTATAATCTTAAAAATAGATCAAAATATTTTTTGAAAACGTAAGGTACGTTTTTAAATATTGACTTTTGGTTTAAGAACAAGGTGTTTTAAAACTTAAATGGTGAACAATTAAAAGAAAGTAAAATTGTAAAATAAGTGAAGAAAATATGCTAAAGTATGATGTCGTTGTAAGTGTGACAATGGGGTGGGAGTCAAACTTGGCTAAGCAAATAATGATTACTTCTTTAACAAACGACCTGCAACGCATTTGATACATATTTTGAATAATTTTATTGTTTATTGTTTTTTTAGGCGGATTAACCAACGTAAACAAAGGTATTAAGTTTTAGTCAAAATAAGCATTCATTTTCTGACATGAAAATTGGAACCATGTTTGTGTCCTACACGTTTTAATGAATGTAACGTTTTGTTCCATACACACACAAATAAATTATATTTCATTTTTATAGTCGCATTTGCAGGTCTATTTTCGTTTTAAACATTTTTGGTGCACTTATTCAATTGTGGGCTGTTGATGTTTTGTTTTTTTGTTTTTTTGTGATTTATTATTACAATAAAAGCTGTTATTAAAAAAATTGTTTGTTAGATTTATTTTTCTGTTTTAGAACAATGTGGTCATATATCTAAAGAAAGTGTTAACACGTTTTGATAGAAAATATTCAGTCAGTTTTGATGAGAGATATAAAGCTTTACAATGTGGCAATGATAAAACCAAATTAATCGATTGATTTTAAATATAAAGACACTTTCGGCGATGCATGCAACGAAATTAGGTCAGACACAAATTTCCGATTATCCAAGTAAGAATACGGGCAGTTTCAGGTGAGAATAAGAGGGATTTGAGATATGCTTTCTTTAACACGCGTTTTTCTTGTCTACTTAACATATATTATGTTATCTTTCATCCTTTTATTCCAAATGTCTTTCATCGAATTTTGCTCACATTAGAGAAACGACGAAGTAGAGTAGGTGAGAAATAATTTATTTTTCAACATTTGCGTTCTGTTTTGTCTTTAAAATATTATATCGTTGCTAGTACATAACTTCAAAAAAGGTAATGTGTATTCTTTTTTTGACACATTTTATACAGGTAATTAACATTTGACCAGTTTAATTTTATTCATAAAATGAAGGCGCTTTTGAAGATGTAAAAATTTTAAAGGTGGATTTTAAAAACTTAATTACTGGTTATTTTACCGCTAATACGTTCTTTAAGGTTACCAATACTTTAAGAGTTTCTCAAAAGTTTCTGCCCCCCCCCCCTCGAAAAAAGTCTTTCCGCCGTCCCCCCCCCCCCCCCCCCCCCTGAACGAAATGGAATGTACATAGAAAACATATATTTTTACCAGTGTCCGCCGCCCCCCCCCCCCCCCAAAATATAAAGTGCCCCTTCCCCCCCCCCCCTCCTGAGAAAAAAAGGCTGGCAAAAACATTGACGCTAGCATTTGTTGTTTTTTTACTTCTATGAAAACTTCTAATTTAAATAAAAACAGCAACAAAATAAGTTTCATCATTTTTGACATTTTTCCATTTTTCACACATTATTGAAATAGGTATTTAAAAACAATGCATAAAGAAAACTATACCAATGCTACAAAACTTACGTAATATCATGAGAGTCATTTTAACAAGATGAATCTTACTAAAAGAAACGCATAATTCACAATATTTAAACTATTTTTTTTTTCATTTTTCACCTTATCATATTACATGCTATAACGTGAGAAGAACAACGTAAAACATTGTATTAACCTTTCCAAAAATCCAATTTCGTTTGAAGAAAGTATACACTTACGTCCATTTGAATCAAATACATAATAACATGTGACTTATAACAACATTTTTTTAAAAATAAATAAACACTTTTCTTTAAACGTTTGTTTTGATTTTTGTTTTTTAGTTAGCGTTCGACTTTCTTTTTTGTTTGTGTTATGCTTGCATTTTCTGTTTATGTTTGCGGTTGCGTTTATGTTTGTGTTTGCTTTTATGTTTGTTTGATGTTTGCGTTTGTTTTAATGTTTAGGCTTGCGTTTGCGTTTGCTTCTGTGTTTGTGTTGGCTTTTGTGTTCGTGTTTGTATTATCGTTTACTTTTGTGTTTGTGTTTGCAAATTTGTTTGTGTTTGCGTTTGCGTTTGCTTTTGTGTCTGTGTTTGTGTCTTAGTTTGCCTTTGTGTATACGTTTGCGTTTGTGCTTGCGTTTGCGTTTGTGTTTTTGTTTTAGATTTTGTTGTGATTTGTTGTGGTTAAATGTACAGTTATAGTTAGGTTCATGGTTTTAGCGTCCATATTTGCATATAGACCTTCAAATGGAAATGTAATATATTTATGAAACCCGGGCCATGCCGGGTATATGCTGCTTAATAAACACATGTCACAGTTTTTTACATATATGTTTTTCATAGACGTTGTAAGCTATCAAGTAAAGAAGGATTAAAGAAAGTGTTGGGTTCAAATTATGATTAATATAATATATTAATATGTATTTAAATGTGGTAATAATTAGAATCCACATCAATGGTGTACGGCATGTGCTAATCTTTATAACAATGGATTATCAATAGTTGCACTGGTATTGGAACAATAAGAGCTACACGTCGCTAAGTGACCGCTGTTTGTTCACATACTGATGGAAGCTGGTGTTAAGATGGTGGCTGTAGAAATGATGCTGGTTGTTTTTTACAGCCTTATTGGTAAGTTTTAACGAATAACACACTTGTTAAATTGTATTATTATACTATTGAAAAGTTTTAGTTTTAAAATATTGTTACATTGTAATATCTGACTGTTGGGTAGTTTTTAGAAATTATACATTTACTTGATAATTTTAAACTTTGTGTAAGTTTTATTGTAATTTATTATTAAAACAATAATGTAAGACTAAATCCATATTGACTATACCATGTAGGAGCTCAAAAACTCTAATTTATAAGTACAAAAATTTGTTTAAATTTATCTGGCCTAAAAATATAAAAATATGCTATAGATCGAATATTAAAATTCACATATTTACCCCTTGTTCTATTATATATCATAGTAATTAAACGCATTCTGTAATGTTTAAACTGTAATAATCTTGACGTAGAAGGTGGGCAGTTTGAGTATGTTGATGAAAAACAAAATATGAAGAGTGACGACAACGATTTTTATATTAGCTGTCGCAAACCTGAATTTTTATTAAAGTAACTGCAATAAATATTAACAAAACAGGTTTTAAAGTAACTGTTATTAAACTAAAACTTGTTTTAGCTTAACTGAAAGGAAACCAAAACGTGTTTTAACGTAACTACCATCAATCCAAACTAACAGCAACAGTAGTGAGTGAGGACTGCACTAGAACCATCTACACAGGCACATACTTCAACATTCCTAAAGAACGTACTATAAGCTGTCCTCTTGAGTGTTGTGGTTCATCACCAAAATATTGCTGCGTCAGGTACGATAACTTAACACACACATTGACATATATTCACATCATATATATATATGTTTATTTACTTATATCTATAAGTTAATATATTTATATCTTTATACCCTATATATATATATATATATATATATATATATATATATATATATATATATATATATGTTTATTTACTTATATCTAAGTTAATATATTTATATCTTTATACCCTATACATATATATATATA
The DNA here is from genome assembly GCF_028476545.2 of Physella acuta. Taxonomy (NCBI): domain Eukaryota; kingdom Metazoa; phylum Mollusca; class Gastropoda; family Physidae; genus Physella; species Physella acuta. The sequence goes on along the minus strand of NW_026732592.1, from coordinate 55,029 downwards.
TATATATATATATATATATATATATATATATATATATATATCCTACTTTCAGTTAAATACATAAAGCGATGTATAGTCTATGATATATCAAAGGAGTTATAACCAGTTATTTCAATTTAAATATCCTAGAGTTTATGTTTTGCAATTCCTTTTTTTTTTGTTTTGTTTTTATCGTGTAAATTATTATTCACGTTTTCACCAAATATACTTTTTTACCATAAAAATAGAATCCAAGTCATATATTCAACTTGCTAACTTTTATGATGGTACTTTTTGCCCTCCGAGCTAAGTCGTAGCTAAGCTTGTTTTTATTGTTGTTGCTGAAATCATAATCTTAAATCTAGCTTTAACCGAAACACCGTTCTAATCTCTGATATAATTACGATATATAAATTCGTTAAAAAAAACTATACAGTTTTATTTGATTTTATATTCTCTTTTTGGACAATATCGAATTCTTTATGTTTTTTTACCACCCACAGTCTCGCCACAATATCTATATTCGTCGTAGGAAGTATTATACTCTTCGTCATCATCTTCTTCTGTGTTCTTTGCTGCCTGAAAAAAGCTGGCTTCCGTGTACCGATAATCCGCAACCGGGTAACGGGAACAACGCAGCTGTTTATTCAGCACACCAACGGACCCGCACCACCTCCTCAACTTAATAGTAAGTGGCTGTAGTGCCTACTTTTTTTAAAACAGACAAATTGCTTAATGAGTAATTAAATTAGCGGAGTGAATTACTGGCTACAGGACTTTACCCCCTTGGACATTGCCCTTACCCGGATATTTCACCCCACCCCCACGTACTAACCCCCTGGAGCAATTACCCACATGTCAATTACCCTCTCCCCCGGAGGGAAATTACCCACCCCCCCCATCCACCAAGATAGATTCCTGAATCTAACTCCAACTCTATTCCTATCTTTTACCTTAATCCTAACTTTAAGACTAAGACGAAAAACTTAAGAATTCATCTCACCTTAAAATTAACCCAAAACCAAACCCAACTCTAGACATTGATTTAAGCCTAACGTTAACCCTAGCCCTAGCCCTAGCCCTAGCCCTAGCCCTAGCCCTAGCCCTAGCCCTAGCCCTAGCCCTAGCCCTAGCCCTAGCCCTAGCCCTAGCCCTAGCCCTAGCCCTAGCCCTAGCCCTAGCCCTAGCCCTAGCCCTAGCCCTAGCCCTAGCCCTAGCCCTAGCCCTAGCCCTAGCCCTAGCCCTAGCCCTAGCCCTAGCCCTAGCCCTAGCCCTAGCCCTAGCCCTAGCCCTAGCCCTAGCCCTAGCCCTAACCCTAACCCTAACCCTAGCCCTAACCCTAGCGGCGCTAATGTTAGACCTAGACCTAGCCCAAACTCAAACCCTAGCTCTAACCCTAATTGACGGGGCAGGTAATGCCCTGTTCCCGAATTAATATAATCCGAGACTGCGTATTGTGAACGTGAAGACGAGGACCATTCTCGGATAAGTGGACCATTGTGTCTGATCTTATACACAGTTTGTGAATACTACAAAGTCACATCGATACTTTGTAACAGCTAGTAATGTGGTTAGGTAAAGGGTTATGTTCATGATTAAAGTTTATACTAGGGTCATGGTTTAGATTTATGTGAAGATCGTAACCATAGTGAAGATTAGCCAAGGGAAATAAGTCGGGAACGTAACTCCCCACGGGCATACTTACATTGTGATACGAAATCAAATCGATTGGCTTAGATAACATCACATTACAGATGATGTAGTTAGGGGGGGGGTGAGAGGGAATGGTATGTGTTTTTTTTTTTCTTAAATTTAATTTATATTTTTATCTTCTTCTTCTTCTTCGTTCTTAATTATTAGTGTTGGGGGGATCGAGATTTATCTGCCAGTGGGTTTGAACTCGAGACTTTTGTTAGAATTTATCAACCATGAGCTTTTTGCCGACTCGACCACGCCTCCAACACAATTAAGCGTTTCGTGTCAACTGGTTATGCGCCATTGAAGCCATAGACTCCGATTTCAGTCTGCTATTCTTTTTGGATTTGCTTCCATAGCCTTTGTCCAACCAAGAACAAACTACAAGGCAGCAGTTGTTTAATTTTGGAGTTGTCTCTCCTAGAAGAGTGGCTGTCCCCAGCTAACGAGCCTCATCTGCCCGAGGGTTCGAACTCGAGACTTTTCGGTTTAGTAACCTTGAGCTTTACCGATTATAGCTTCATTTCATACATATATCTAACGTGTGTTACAAAATGTTAATATCCAGTTTTATTTTTTATTTTTATTTGAATATTAATAGATTATGTAATACAGAAAGTTGCAATTTTTCTCGTCTCTGGTTTGTTATTTGCACTTATCAACACAACATAATCAATTGGAAAGAATTTCAAACATTGAATGCTGCGTATTTGTCGTGTCTGGTTTGTTATGTGCACTCATCAACACAAAACAATCAGCTGGGAAGTTAGTTTACAAACATGTTATAATATTAATACCCGCTTCAACCATAAAAAAACTAAACCACTAGGATTTTAATATTTTTTTTATTTGATGTATAGATATATTAAAATATTGATTTTGTTGTCTGTCGTTTAACACTAAGACATTTTCAGTTTCAACATCGGCCCCACCCCCCTACTCGCCCACCGCCAACCCGACTTACGCCAATGGCAACTACGGCACGCCACTGTATGACGCGACCGTCACACCGCCAGCACCGGCATACGTCACGGGGCCTTTGTCTCCGATGCGCGGTCAGGCCTGAGATCACAGTCTATCAACGGGAATCGGGACAACAGTTCGATCAATGACGCCAATAACAACCTATTCGATTCTTGTTGCAGGCGATCTCGATTGAAAAATCCATCTGTCAGAAATTCAATGTTTTCTACAAGGAATTACTTTATTTACTGGGTACATGTTTTCTTTTAAAAATGTAGGACGAATTGAAACTAAATGTCATATTTTTGTTCAGAAATTTAAATGTTTATACCAGTGCCGTTTAAAATATTGCCTTAATGTATTCTTCTGTATTTTTTTTTTATTACTGTTTTAAAAGATTTAATGCAGAAAATTATTTTTTACAAAACAATTTAATTAAATGTGTATAAGTAATACTAATGTGCCTCTCTTTAAATCAAAGTGATAAGATGTCTTTTAAATCTCATTTTTATGTTCGTTGAAGCAAAGAATCAGGTCTCGTTCTGAAATACGCCATTACTCGACTATTTGAGAATTAATAAACTTAGTTTTAAATATATTTTTTATAGAGTCTAAAGAACATTAACGAAATAAATTCTAGCTTAAATTTATTTCACGTGAATATTGTTTAAAAAGAATTAATATTGTACGCACTGATAGAATGCCTTTATAAGTGCAATTATTTTAATTATCAACGAATCCAATTAAATAGGAAAGTTATGGAGCCTAATATATTTTCGTAAACATTATTTTATATTTGAATATTTCAAAACATGGTTTAACAAAATATAATGAGTATTTAAAGTTTTTTGTAAGATTTTATTGTTAACATAAGCACTTTTCACATTAGAACAAGGTGTATACAAACGTACCTGGTGAACAATTAAAAGAAAGTAGAATTATAACAAAAGGGAATAAAATAGTATGAAGTATGATGTCATTGTAAGTGTGACAATAGAGTGGGAGTCAAACTTGGCTAAACAAAAACGATTACCTCTTTAACAAACGACCAGTAACACATTTGATAAATATTTTGATTAATTGTATTGTTTTTTTAGGCGGATTAATAAACTTAAACAAAGAAATTATGTTTTAGTTAAGATAATAATCAAATTTTCTTATATGAAAACTGGAACCATGTCTGTGTAGGTATGCTACACTTTTGAATGTATACAATTTTTGTTCATACACACAAAAATATATTATATTTCATTTTCCTTTTTATAGTCGCATTTGCCATGCTATTTTCTTTTTAAAAGTGTTTAGTGCATTTCTTCATTTGTAGCTTGTTGTTTGGTTTTTTTTGTGATTTACGATTATAATAAAAGTGGGATTTCCGAAAAAAAAAATTTGTGTGTGAGAATTATTTTCTGTTTTTTAGCCATTTGTTCGAAATGAAGTTGCCACTACATAAGCTACGACTAACAATATTTTCTTTTAACTTCGGCCTGTAGCTTGTGATCTATGAATCTGTGATCTCTTTTGGTCCTCTATTTACTTCGTGGTTGACGATAACCGATAAGTTGAGAAATCAGCCAACAGAGAAAACACAGTTCACCATCCACGGCCCTCAGATCAAGCGATCGCTAGTGTTTATTTTTGTTCTTGTTATCTCTCCCCCCCCCCTAAACACACATACACACATTCTAAAGGTACAGTCTGTTTAATCTTAATAGGGCGATGTTTTCACAGTTTTTTTTTCGCAAAAGTGTTATGTGGGTAAAAACGTAAATCCATTATTCACCCACTGATTCCGCTTTTCCTTGCGATAATATTTATTTTTATTTAGTTGGTCCTATTTATTTTTTTTAAAATTTAGTTTGTCCTATTTATTTAAAAAATGTCATATATCTACAGAAAATATTAACATTTTTGGCTAGAAAATATCCAGTCAGTTATGATGAGAAATAAAAAGCATTACAATGTGATGAAGATAAAACCAAATCAATCGATTGATTTTGAATATAAAGACACACTCGGCGAAGCGTGCACTAAAAAGTAGGTCATACACAAATTTTCGATTGACCAAATTAAAATACTTGAGGATATGCGGGATTTTGGGATATACTTTCTTAAACACGCGTTTTTCTTGTCTACTAATCCTATTTCATGTTATCTCTAATTCCTTTACTCCAAATGTCTTTCAACGAGTTTTGCTCACAAGCGACAAGCGACAAAGAAGAGGTGAGGTGAGGTATCAATATTTTTGATTTTGTATTGATATTTTTTTGCAATTTGTTACATGTAATTAACGTTTGACCCTATGTTTACTTTTTTAAAATGTTGTAATATATGCAGCTGTAATAATGTTACGATGAATTTTAAAAATGTGTGTACTGATTTGTTGCGGTGGTAATTTATTACATAAAGTTATCAATATGTTATGGGGATTTCTTCTATTTTTATTTCACAGTTATGTTTGATTACGCTAGCTTTGTTTTTTTTCTTTTCACTTTAATGCAAACTTCTTATTTTAAAATAAACCGGGAGTAATCTCCCCTAAACTTTCTCGAATATTCTTATATAACACTACGTGGGATGGCAACTCGGAATATACACATTATTTTTAATTACTTACACTTTTTAAAATAGAATAGAATCTCGTAGAAAAAAGAATTGCGCACCAAGCGAACGCCATTATTAGTACTTTATAAATTTATATGCGTTTTTTTAGAAATACGAAATAGCGTAAATTACTACTTCCGTTCAACTAAAATTACTTAAAATTTGAAAGAATTAGATCTTTTACTTACATGTGAAATTTCATTTATCTATCTGTAATAGTACACAAGTTATAGGCTTTTGAAAAATTCAAAGTAGAAAAAGTACCACTTCCGGTTATTGGAAATCGCTCAAAAGTTGATCAGGATCTACGATTTTGATAAAATACTTATATATGAAATTTCATCAATCTAGCTTTAACGGTACTCAAGTTATCGTGTTTACAGACACACAGACACACACACACAGACACACACACATACACACAGACATACGGACAAGATTGCAAAAATATGTTTTTCCGACTCAGGGAGGTGTAAAACGTCGAGATTTGTAAAAATCTTCATTTTTTTTATTTATTTTTTTTTTTGCACGATTACAAGACTTTCTCTATATTTCGTATATACGAGAAAGTAAAAACAGTATAAGAGGTTTCATTATTTTGTTATTTCTCACCATTTACTGAAATACAGATTTAAAAACCATACACAATGAAAACTTTAACAATGTAACAAAACTCACAAAACTGCTTGCGTGTCATTTTCTTCAAGAGAATATTTTTCAAAACGCGACAATTGAAACAGATTAAATATATTTTAAAATATTGCAACGGGAATTTAGCGTAGTGTGACTAGTACTGAGACCCACTGTTTCATCATAAATTCCTTTTCAGCTTAAAAGTAAAGTATGGGGTGTTGGGTTCACTTAATGATTGATATATTTTTATTCTATTAATGTGGATTTAAATTAAAATTCCACATCAATCGTGTTCCGCCTGTGCTATTCTTAATAACGATCGTTAATCAATAGTTGCACTGGTATTGGAACAAGAAGAGCTACTCGTTGCTAAGCGACCATACTTTGTTCACATACTGACGGAGGCTGGCGTCAAGATGGCGGCTGTAGAAATGTTGCTGGTTGTTTTTTACAGCCTTGTTGGTAAGTTTTAACGGATAACACACTTGTTATATAGTATTATTATACTATCGGAAAGTTTTAGTTTAAAAAATATTGTTACATTATAATGTCTGACTGTTGGATAGTTTTGTTTTTAAAAATTATTATTTTACTTGAAAATTGTAATCTTTGTGTATGTTTTACTGTGATTTATTATTATGATAATAATCTAAGTCTAAATCCATATATCTTATACAATCTAGGAGCACAAAGAAAATACATGAATCTAATTTACGAGTATACAAATAATTCATTTGAACACCTACTATCCACCAGTACCAATCCATGAGCACACAGATAAATGAGCAATACAAACAAAATCTTTGAGTAAACAGACAATCAAAACATTTTCCCCAGAAACTCTTTGTATTATTTGTTAACATTCTATCTGGCTTAAATATAAACCTACTACACAGATACGAACTTTAAGTCACAAATTGAAATATTTTTTCTATTATATGTCACAGTAATTAAATGCAAGATAGAATATTTTAGCCATAATAATTTTGATATAGAAAGCAGTATGAGTATGAGAATGGTGTATAAAGAATAAGGATAACTCGTTTTAAAGTGTTAGCCATAAACTGAAACCAAAAAGTAAGTTTCGCAAAAGTAAACCTTTTATAAAGTAACTTCAATTCAATAAAACATGTTTTAACTTAATTTAACTGTCAGTAACCAAACTTGTTTTAATGTAACTACCATCAACCCAAACTAACAGCAACAGTTGTGAGTGAGGACTGCACCTACACCAGGTACACTGGCACATTCTTCACATATCCTGAAACACGTACTTTAGACTGTCCGCTTGGTTGTTGTGGTTTAATAGAAAAATACTGCTGTGTCAGGTACGCTTTTATTTAACTAATATAAATACCTACATATATATATATATATATATATATATATATATATATATATATATATATATATATATATATATATATATATATATATATATTCATATATATATATATATATATATATATATATATATATATATATATATATATATATATATATATAAATATTTATATTATATACATATTATATATATATATATATATATATATATATATATATATATATATATATATAATGAATGTGAGTATGTATGTGTGTTTGTATGTGCGTGTTTATAGGTATGTGTGCGTGTGTGCGTGTGTGCGTGTGTGCGTGTGTGCGTGTATACAATTTTATTTCTGAGATATCAAATTCGTGTGGCTACACATCCGTAAAATTAAAGTTTTGCAATTAAGAAAATGTTTCGATGAAATGTAAACTTTCTTTCGGGATTTTTTTAACTTTTCACCGATAAGTCCGACATACGATTGGCTAACTATCTTTCCAACGAGCATAGTCAAAAATTTGCTAGTTTTTTGTTGTTTTTGTAATGCTGAAATCTTAACCAATCTTAAAACTAGCTTTAACTCTGGCCATTGTCCAGTCTCTTGTATAAAAAAACATATTTATATTATTTCATTTTAAAGCTTAGACAAGATACAAATATCTATGTTTTTGTACCACCCACAGTCCCCCCATAATTGTCGGAATCGTCATAGGAAGCTTTGCACTCTTCATCATCATCATCATCTCTGTTTTTTGCTTCCTGAAGAAAGCTGGTTTCCGTGTACCGATATTCCAAAACCGGGTGCTGGGAACACCACCGGTGTTTATTCAGCACACCAATGGACCCCCGCCCCCACAGCTTGTTGGTAGGTGCCTTTAATGCAGATCTACATTTTTACAGGTTTATTTTATTACGAATAATTACATTCGCAGTAAGAACTGCAATTTACCAAGACAGGAAACTTGGAGACGAAGAAGCTGAGTTGGCCAATATTTCTGCTCCAGCTGTTTGTAAATACCAGTGTTTCACATCGATCCTTCGCGATAGCTAGTAATGGGGTTAGGCTGAGGGTTTATGCTCAAGATTAGAGTTCGCTCTACGGTCAGGATTTAGAATTAAGGTTAGCTAAGGAAAGTTAGCCGGAAAGTCGTTCCCCATAGGCATTCTTACACAGCGATACAAAAGCAAATTGAATTGATTTAAATACCATAACATTACACATAGTGTTGTAGTCCTTAGTAATGGGGGTGGGGTTGTCGTTTATGCTCTGAATTATTTCTACGTTTTAACTGTTTTATGCGTTACATATGAAGATGTTTTTATTAACGTTAATATGCAGTTTTAGTAGAACTCTTTAAATTCCTGCGGACTAATCGCCAAACATGTTTGAATGTGTAATCAGAAGCGCCCATATTTGTTTGTTATTTATGGTTTGTTATCTGCTCTTGCCTACACAAATCTTGCGTAAAAATAATCCGTTGTAAAGTTTAAAATTTAAAAAAAAATACTTCAACCACTTCAGCAATGAAAAAGCAAAACCACATACGTTGTTTGATTTACAAATAAATCAAACATTGATATTTTTGTCCGTCATATATTAGACAGGTTTTTTTTATGTTTCAGATTCGGCCCCACCCCCCTACTCATCTATCTCCAACCGGACCTACGCCGATGGCAACTACAGCTCTCCCCTGTATGACGCCAACCTCACGGCAGCTCAGTACCCGGCACCACCAGCTCCGGTGTACGAATCAGGACCCTTGGCTCCAGCGTACGGGCAGGCCTATCCGTCATACGATATGGGAGGACAGCCAAACATCTACCAGGCACAGGCCTTCACTTCCATCTTTGGCACTAATACTAATTACTTCACCAGCTCCGGCATACGGCACGGTGCCCATGGCTGCGGCATACGGCACGGAGGCCATGGACGGCCTAACACCTTCAGTGGACCGGCCTTCAACTCGACCTTCGGTTCCAATATCAATCTCTTTACCCGCACCGGCATACGGCACGGGGCATTCGGCTCCGGTGTACGGTCAGGTTTGCACGGCATACGGCATGGGAGAAGAAAATAACAAGTTAAGGCAGAAGGCCTACAGTTCGACCTATGGCGCTAATAATAAATCGCTTCAACCACTCCTGCCTACTGCACATGGAATTTGGATACGTCGAACGTGCATTGTCGCCATACGATATGGGAGGACAGTCTAACATCTTCATGGAGCAGGCCTAGTGCTCGAACTGTAGCGCCAATAATAACCTCTTCAAAGCAGGTCGATAATGTTACAGCCGATATTGATTAATACATTTGATCTGTGATAAAATCAATCTATTATAGAGAGATTGATTTGAAATACCGAGTACTTGTATGCTATGTTGTTTAGCGTATTTTTGTCCCTTTTGTAATGTTATGAAATGTTACTAAAAAATAAAAAAGTTTGTAGAGAAATGTTTAAACAAGTGCCGTTTAAAATATTGCCTTTATGCAATCTGCTGTTTTTTGTCAAAAGTAGAATTGTATTTTTAAATAAATTAATGTCAAAAAATACTTGGAATAATTGTATGGAACTTGTGTATGTACACAATGGTAAGCCTCTCTTTAAACCACGGTGTACGCAGCACACATACAAGGTCTTCCAGATTGTTCTGTTAGTGGTTCTTAATCAGCTGTACGGCAATAACAACAAACTAAACCGCTGCAATAAATTAAAAGAGATCGATGGTACACTGCGATATACTGTATTAAAACAATATCGACTATGTTACTGTATGACAGATGTAAGTGTATAATGTTGTGTATGTGTGAAAATTGTAGGCACCCAGACGGCCCATATCGCTATATAAATCTGTATGTTGTTATGGTCGTTGAAGCGAACAGCAATTTTCTCGTTGTTAAATACGCCATTACTCGATTAAACGAGAAATAAGTAACTGATTTATTTTTCAAACAATTTCTCAGAGGGCTCTAAGAAGCAGAACTAAGCTTAATCTGACTTAATATATATATTTTACTACTAAATATTGTTTAAAGTTTCCTTTTTCGAACCTGACGGTCCATATGGTTCAACTTTTTTTGTGACTTCGGCATAAGCAATGATTGTATGTCAAAGGACTTACTCTAGACTTAAATGTTTTACTGTTGAATATTGCTTTGAACGTATGTTAATTTGATACACATGTCTTAGGCATTACTAAGCAATATTATTTTAACAATTAACGAAAAGTCAAAAAGTAGTTTAAAAACATATAATATGTATTTGATGTTATTGTTTTCAGATTTTGATGTTAACTTAAGCACTCTTTACATTATCCAACTTGTTCCTGTATTAGAATATGACACTTGAATGTTGTGAATAAAGTTAAATATATTTAGAATGTTGTTTTAAGTAAATAGTTTTGTTACTATAGTATTGTGTTTCACTGAACATTGTTCCATTAATTTTAATTTTAGAAGAAACATTTACAAACACATTTTTAATGTAAAATTAAGACCCAGCGATCCTTTGGGCAAATGTAGTAGATTGTGTATGTTTCTTTACCTCGCGATATGAAGGGATGGTGTGTTTCCCAACGTAAGTCAGGTACCCATCAGAGCTGGGTAGACTCAGGGACGTCGTACAATCCCTAGTCCTAACCGGGATCCGAACTCGTGACTTTCGGGCTAGCAAACGCTCTATCGTTCAATCACGCCGTCCCACATGTTGCAGTATATTATTATGCAGCTATAAAAATGTTACGAATGATTGAAAAACCGCATTTACAGATTTTTAAACCAATAATACACTATTTGAAGTAGTTTATATTTTTAAGGGGATTTCTTCTATTTTTAAAGTTTTTTCACAGCTGTGTTGAATGAACGTCTTATTTAAAAAAAATAGTGCAACTGATTTTAGTTAAAATAAACTCAATGGCGTGTAACCGTGGTTGCATCATTAAGGATATGTTTCACCATTTACTGAAATATAGGTTTAAAAACCTTGCACTATGAAAACTTTATTAATGTAACGAAACTCACATAATAGCATGCGTGTCATGCTGACTAATAGAATGTACCTATTTCAAAACGCGACATTTAGCACTAGCATGGTATGACTTTGGTATTTTACTCCATTGTTTCATTATACTTTAAATTAGTTTTAAGCCTCTGGTGAAGTAAAGAATAAACAGAAGAGTTTGGACCACGTTGTGATTGGTATATCAAATGAATGAGGATTTAAATGTGGTTTTATTTAGATTCTACACCACTAGTGTTTGACCTGTGCTCAGCAAAACAGACAAATCGATAATCAATACTGACCGCGGTATTGGAAGCAAGAAGAGCTACTCGTTGCTAAGCGACCACAGTTCGTTTACGTACTGATGGATGCTGGTGTTAAGATGGCGGTTCTAGAAATGATGCTGATCGTGTTTGCAGGCTTTATTGGTAAGATTTTTCTAGTGTCATTGTTTATCGGATGGTATTATATGACTAGTGGTAAGTTTTTGTATAATCTACATTTGGTGTACAATATCTGATTGTTGGTAAGTCGTTTAAATATATATATATATATATATATATATATATATATATATATATATATATATATATATATATATATATAATCCATGTAAATAAAATCGATACTTAATCATTCACTATTGTCTGTGTTTCCGTGGATGTGGAGATTCGTTTAACAATAAATTAACAAATTAGTATTTGTTAGAAAATCTTGTATTGATAATATGGCCATAGATGTAGTATAATAATATAATTATGTTGTTATTTATTGTTTTGTGTGTTAATAATAGGGCCTACTCACACACGTCTATAGTCTCAATACTCAATTTCGTTCAATAATGACATGAGAGTGAGTTGGTCGGTATACAGCATACGTAAACATGTAGAATCGTTGACTAGATGTAATACTAAAGGCCAACATATCATTTTAGCGTAAATTATTTTCGTTTACATAAGTATCAAAATGATACTCATAATTATAAAGCTACTATGAGTATACAACTAATCTACGAGCATAGGTTTCATTCAATAGTAGGTTATCCATTTTACAGATAATCCATGAGTATACAAATAATCCATGTGTATATAGATGATACATAATAAGACAGATTATGAATCATACATAATGCATGTAGAAACATATAAATAAAAAATCGTATATATATTCAATGAAAATACAGATTATCCATATAATTGCTTTAACCAGTTATTTATAAACTGTTCTTGTTTTTAATTACAGCGGTACTGAACTTTCAAATATAAACCTGTTCTTTTGACACGACTTTTCTTTATTCAACTTTATAATTTAGTATATATATATATGTATATATTTGTCAGAAAAGTTAAGAGTAATCTAGAGTGTTGTGGTTTTAAACATCTTGTTGCTATTTCATCTTGTGTGAACATTGCATATATAAGTTTCAGATGTTGAACCGTATAAAAATAAATAAAATATATTTATTTTAATACGGTTTTTAAACTAAAACCTGCCTAAATCTACTATTACCAGACTCATGTTTTAATTACGCAAGAAAAAAAAACAACTAAAGATTCCTCTTAAGATCTAGCGACCCATTAGGCAGATGAAGTAGAGGTCATATGTTTCTTTGTTTCGGCATATGAAGGGATATTGTGGTCAGCACTATGACCAGCCGGGTTTTACTTTCCATTTCCTGTGTAAGATACTCATCAAAGTTGGGTTAACTAAGGGACGTTCCACTGATTTAGCCTGGGTTCGAAGTCGAAACTTTCGTGTTATCAAACTAGCGCTCTACCTCTAGGTCACGCCTACACACGTTTTAAGTAACTGTCACTATCCCAAAATAACCGAGTCTAAATCTCTTCACAGAATTTGTTGTGGGCGAGTACTGTACGACATACACGTACACATTCGGCAGCTTGGACGTAACTGCCAGATCTTTATACTGCCCGATGGGCTGTTGTGGTGATCCATACAACCACCAATACTGCTGCTTAAAGTACGCTTTTATACTTTTCATTTACTTAACTAGTGTATATATATATATTTTTTTTTTTATTTATTTATTTAATTTATTTATTATTTATTTATTTATTTATTTATTTATTTATTTATTTATTTATTTATTTATTTATTTATTTATTTATTTATTTATTTATTTATTTATTTATTTATTTATTTATTTATTTATTTATTTATTTATTTATTTATTTATTTATTTATTTATTTATTTATTTATTTATTTATTTATTTATTTATTTATTTATTTATTTATTTATTTATTTATTTATTTATTTATTTATTTATTTATTTATTTATTTATTTATTTATTTATTTATTTATTTATTTATTTATTTATTTATTTATTTATTTATTTATTTATTTATTTATTTATTTATTTATTTATTTATTTATTTATTTATTTATTTATTTATTTATTTATTTATTTATTTATTTATTTATTTATTTATTTATTTATTTATTTATTTATTTATTTATTTATTTATTTATTTATTTATTTATTTATTTATTTATTTATTTATTTATTTATTTATTTATTTATTTATTTATTTATTTATTTATTTATTTATTTATTTATTTATTTATTTATTTATTTATTTATTTATTTATTTATTTATTTATTTATTTATTTATTTATTTATTTATTTATTTATTTATTTATTTATTTATTTATTTATTTATTTATTTATTTATTTATTTATTTATTTATTTATTTATTTATTTATTTATTTATTTATTTATTTATTTATTTATTTATTTATTTATTTATTTATTTATTTATTTATTTATTTATTTATTTATTTATTTATTTATTTATTTATTTATTTATTTATTTATTTATTTATTTATTTATTTATTTATTTATTTATTTATTTAAATTTTTTTTTTTTATTTTTTTTTTATTTTTAAACTTTTTTAAATTTTTTAAAAATTGTATTTAATTTTTTTATTTATGTATATATATATATATTAAAAACAAGCATGTATAAGTGTGTGTACGTATGTGTTCGATGCGTGAATGGGGGTGGGAGGTTGAAATTCGCGAGTTACGCCTGTGGTGTGTGGAGATATTTTCGTGTGAAAATTTGCTGGCTGTTACACAAAGGATTTGTATAACAATTTTAAATTAAAAATTCCAATATTATTTCTTGCGTTATACTAAACGCTTTAACACGTCAGTGTACTTAAAATGGGTACTTTCAATTTTAGAGTCTTATTTTAGCTACAGGTCGGAATATTTCCTAGCTATGTTATATCCTTTCTTCTCTAAAAATTGAATGCCCCAAAAATTTAAAATCACCTTATACATGTATTTCTTATAAGATGTTTCAATTTTTCACGGACTAGCTGAAACTGAGTTTGTTATCGAGTTAGATTTTATCCCTTTCTCAGATTTCTGATTAACTAATCGTATTAAAACTATATTTGTAAAATTTAATTATAATTAACTTAGATATGACGTCACATTAACTTGTTAGAAAACATTAGAAATACATCTTTTTATTAGGAGCCGGACGTTTTCTCAAAAGACACTTGCACGATTGCAATTTACCGACGGGCTATTTCCCGAATTCTCCAGTCGGGAATTTATCGCATCGAGCCAGATTATAATTAGAGAAAACTTGATTCGACATTCGGACAAGTCAGGGGTGTAGCGAGGGGGGGGGGGGGCGGGGGTGCGGACCGCAACGGGTGACACCTTTTAGGGGGGGGGAGGTGAATCCAAGGCAAAAAATAGCAAAATATATAGAGAAAAACTTGAGGGGGGTGCAAATCGAAAGTTTGAGGGGGGATGCAAATCGAAAACTTGAGGGGGGGGAGGTGCAAATCGAAAACTTGAGGGGGGGGTGCAAATCGAAAGTTTGAGGGGGGGGGGGTGCAAATAGAAAACTTGAAAGTTTGTCACCAGGATGGGTCGCTACGCCTCTGGGGGGGTGACACCATTAAGTGCCGCACCGGGTGACACCCGACCTCGCTACGCCACTGGGACAAGTGTGTTTAGGGGAATATGTTGTAGACCCAATTTTGTACAATTCGCAGGCCGGGCATCATCATCGGCATCGTCATAGGAAGCTTAACCCTCTTCATCATGGTCGTCGCCATCGTCGTTTACTTCCTGAAGAAGTCTGGGGTCCGGGTGCCGATATTCCGGAACCGGGTGACTGGGTCGACACAGGTATTCATCCAGCACACCAACGGACACCCGCCGCCTCAGCTTGTAGGTAGGTGACTGCAGCGATGCTATCAGACGTGTTTATATTTTTTCTTACCACTGTTTTTATTGTAAATTTTGGCTTAATAGATCATAAGGTTGGATTTTTATGGACCGTAAGGTTGGCTCAATGGACCGTAAGGTTGGCTTACTAAACTGTAAGTTTGGCTTAAAAGACCATATGATTGTTGTAAGAGACCATTCCATTACAGTTTATGTACGGTCATTGATTTTCTGGGGAGGGGGTATAATGATTTATGCGCTAAAAACTCTGTTTTAATTTTTAATGTTTTCGCTCTAAGTGCAAATGTGTGTTTGTTTACTTGATAATAAATCATTTACAGTACAGTTTTTACAAGTTCCATATATGACGTCATATATATATATATATATATATATATATATATATATATATATATATATATATATATATATATATATGTATATATATATATATATATATATATATATATATATATGTGTGTGTGTGTGTGTGTGTGTGTTTGTATTTACGTATGTAAACACTATTTGTTACCTTGTATACCTTATTCTTTACCTGCACTAGCCGCTAAGATTATGTCGTTTTATCTAACAAAACTATGAAAATATTTATCAGATGTAAAGTGAACCATTTGTTTCCAATACACGCACCTCTTAGCGATCGGAAAACTACATCATTAGGAAACGTATACTTAACCTAATTAACAGATAAACAAATAAGTGCCGTATTGTGTGTATGTGTATTAAACATAGAACGTTATTACCACATAGTATATCTTATTTCAGCATCGGCCCCACCCCCCTACTCGTCCATCTCAAACCCGACCTACGCCTACGGCAACTACAGCTCTCCCCAGTATAACGCCAACCTCACAACACCACAGTACACGACAGCACCCGCTCCGGCATATAGCACCGGACCCTTGGCACCGGCGTACGGGCAGGCCTACCCGTCATACGACATGGGAGGACAGTCTAACATCTTCCGGGATCAGGCATACAGTTCGACCTATGGCACCAATAGCGATCTCTTCAAAGCGGGTCGATAGCCAATAACGATCTGTGTTTTAAAAAATCGTTAATGTTGCAGGATATATAGATTGATAGAAATCCATCTGTGATAAGAACCAATGTATTCTACATATATTTCTTTAATATTTTGAGTGCATTAAACTAGATCTAGATACCTTATATTCAGACTTTTTTCCAGTGATCTTCTCGCGGGGAGGGGGGTGTGGCAAAGCTCCCCGAAAAATGTCGACCGCCCCCGAACATCGAACGAAATAGAATTTATATAGAAAATATATACCATTACCTGTGTCTGCCCCCCCCCCCCTCCGCTTCCCCCCCCCCCCCCCCCCCACCAAAAAAATAATTTTAAATGCCCCTCGCCCCGGAGAAAAAAGTCTGGAAGAAACACTGCTTAGATTTGTAAAGAAATCTTTAAACAAGTGCCGTTTGACATATTGCCTTTATGTATCCTGCTGTATTTTTCAAATGTACATCTATAAAAATTTAAAAGAATTAAAGTTTTAAAAAATTCTTTAAATAACTTTATGGCATTTGTGTATGTACATACTGATGAGTCTCTCTTTAAATCTAAGTGTATGTTAAGGTTTACCAGATGTTATGATTGTATGATAATGTGTATCAGAAACCACCGTAGACACACAGACGAAACATACCGTTATATGAATTTGTATGTTATGGTCGTAAAAGTCAATAGCCAATTCAATTCCCCATTCTGGAATAATTCATTGCCCGACTGTACGAGAAAAAAGAAGCTGAGTTTTCAAACAATTTATCAGGGGTGTTTTTTAGAAATTATAATGTGTATGAGAGAACACCTTAGGCACAAGGACGGAACATACAGTTATATGAAATTGTATGTTATGGTCGTAAAAGTCAATAGCCAATTGAATTCCCTAAACTGAAATACTCCATTTTCGGACTGTACGAGAAAAAGAAACTGAGTTTTCAAACAATTTATCAGAGTTTTTATTAGAAATTATAAGAAGCATAGCTAAGCTTAAAAAGTAAAGTTGCATTTTATCTAGAAAACCATGATGGAAAAGTTACTTTAAAAGAAAATCATAATTATTACCACCTAATACAGGGGGGATTACATATCTCCAGAAGACAAACATGTCATTTTGTAGTATGGACATTAAGAGATATTTTTATACAAACTATTCAAAAAGTAATTATAGTAAACAACATACAAATGTATTTTATGTTATTTTTGAAAGATTTTGTTGTTAACCTTGGCACTCTTCTAATTATGCAACTGGTTCCTGTATTAGAATAAAGCAATAGCATCTCGTCCATAAAGTTAAATATCTTTAACATTTTGTATTGAGTAAAATTGTTCAAATGATGTTTTTTTTAATTTCTATTGTTCTTTTGTTTTAAACTTCCTTTATTCCATTTATTGAATTTTTTTTAAATAGAATTTTTTTTATTTAAGTATTTAAATAACCCCAAGCCCGCTTTTAAGGACAAGACTTATTAAAATTTAATTGTATACAATAAAAGAAAGTAAAATTGCAACGTTCGGAAAAGTAAGTGGGCTGATTGTGTGATGTCAATTTAAGAGTAACCATTTGGATGGAAGTCGTAATTTAGTCTAATTAACCCAAACAAAAATGATCTACCTAATTAATGGACGACCCGCAACCAATATGAGAAATGTACAATTGCATAGTTTTACATACGAGTTAAAAGCGAAAATATTAATCATAATATGTTCTGGTAAAAAAAATAGTTTTTCTTAATTATAATTGGAATTATGCTCATTTAAATGTGTTAAATTGTGTACAAGTAAGTCACACATTTTGTAAATAGGTATAACAATAAATTTAATTTAATATAAGTATTTTTTATTATTCTAATGGATGTTATAAACAATATATGAAACAATTTTATCATTTCATCCTTATCTATTAAAACGTTTATGTAAAACTAATTTTTCGTTTATCGCTAAATAGTGAATTTTCTGCTTGTTTATATTATAAAAGAAAATTCGATACTTAAAAATACTTTTAAAAAAAGCTGTTAAGTGCTGAACTAAACATTATGAAATTGAGTGGCACAGCACGTAATGCAAAGTCTCGATTTCCGTTTCGCGTTTGGACGACCTTGACCTTACTGAACTCAAACAGCACTAAAGGGTACCTGACTAGTGTCCCACACAGTACTAAAGGGTACCTGACTAGTGTCCCACACAGCACTAAAGGGTACCTGACTAGTGTACCACACTTATGTTAAGGGTACCTGACTAGTGCCAAGATGCGATGGTTAGTAGTGATTTTTCCTCAGTGCCAACGGGTGACAATTAGAGTAGCTTTTCGTGAAGAATTGAAAACTCACTTTTAGCTTAATGTTGTTTTAGAACACTATGTTCCGTTCCTAGCTTGTAGAAAGCGCCCTCGACGCTCATGACAACTGCAATGACGTTTCGGAGATCACCGCTATCTATGTCAACATCTGGTATACGGATGCGAACATTATCTCCCACTTAAGCTTGTTTAAAATTTGCATCTGATTTTTTTAGCGTTTTGACACCTTGCGTTTGCAAGCTAGTGTGAGATGCTGACCTGTGTCCATGATATCTTGTTTATTGTGGCATAATCTGCTAGTAATTTTCCCTCCGTAACCTTCGCCTGCTTCATAGGCAGGGTCTAGATCAGATATCCCGGCCAATGGCTGGCCAATTTATGAAATACTTAGTCAATTTTAGAATTTTCGGACTTTGGCCATCACGACCTGCCAGCGCGGACATTGGCCAGCCAATGCGTGCTTTGGCTGCACTTCGGGCTTTGACCGTAACAAATATAAGCATTTAAAAGAATTAATGTTAAAAAAATTATTTGAATAATTTTATGGTATTTGTGTATGTAGGCTACATACTGATGAGTCTCTCTTTAAATCTAAGTGTATGTTATGGTTTACCAGATGTTATGATTGTATGATAATGTGTATGAGAGAACACCTTAGGCACACGGACGGAACGTACCGTTATATTAATTTGTATATAATGGTCGTAAAAGTCAATAGCCAATTCCCCATTTTGAAATAAGTCGATGCCCGACTGTACGAGAAAAAGAAACTGAATTTTTAAACAATTTATCAGAGTTTTTACTAGAAATTTAAGAAACATAGCTTAGCTTTAAAATTAAAGTTGCATTTTCGAACATGACGTTTCATAGGGCAAGTAAAGTAGAGTTTACCTGTTTTTGTGAATAGTTTAACATTGTACGTATTTGAAAATTCAAAAAGTAATTAAAGTAAATAACATACAAATGTATTGTATGTTATTTTTGAAAGATTTTGTTGTTAACCTTGACACTCTTCTAATTATGCAAATGGTTTCTGTATTAGAATAAAGCAATAGCATCTCGTCCATAAAGTTAAATATCTTTAACATTTTGTATTGAGTAAAATTTTTAAAATGATGTTTTTTTTTAATTTGTATTGTTCTTTTGTTTTAAATTTCCTTTATTCCATTTATTGATTTTTTTTTTAATAGAATTTTTTTAAAATTATTTAAATAATCTCAAGCCCGCTTTTAAGGACAAGACTTATTAAAATTTAATCGTATACAATAAAAGAAAGTAAAATTGCAACGTTCAAAGTAAAATTGCAACGTTCGGAAAAGTAAGTGGGCTGATTGTGTGATGTCAATTTAAGAGTGACCATGGGATGGAAGTCGAAATTTAGTCTAATTAGCCCAAACAAAAATGATCTACCTCATTAATGGACGACCCGCAACCAATATGAGAAATGTACAATTGCATAGTTTTACATACGAGTTAAAAGCGAAAATATTAATCATAATAAGTTCTGGTAAAAAAAATAGTTTTTCTTAATTATAATTGGAATTATGCTCATTTAAATGTGCTAAATTGTGTACAAGTTAGTCACACATTTTGTAAAAAGGTATAAAAATAAATTTAATTTAATATCAGTAACTTTCGTTGTTTCATTATTCTAATGGATGTAATAAACAGTATACGAAAAAAATTAGCATTTCATCCTCATCAATTAAAACGTTTTTTAAAACTAATTTTATGTTGTTTTAAATTTTTATTTTATGTTTATCGCTCAATAGTGAATTTTCTGCTTGTTTATATTATAAAAGAAAATTCGATACTTAAAAACACTTAAAAATAGATGTTAAGTGCTGAACTAAACATGGTGAAATTGATTGGCACAGCACTTAATGCAGTCTCGATTTCCGTTCAGCGTTTTGACGAACTTTTACCTTACTGAACTCATACAGTACTATAGGGTACCTGACTAGTTCCCCACATAGCACTAAAGGGTACCCGACTAGTTCCCCACATAGCACTAAAGGGTACCCGACTAGTTCCCCACATAGCACTAAAGGGTACCCGACTAGTTCCCCACACAGCACTAAAGGGTACCTGACTAGTGTCCCACACAGCACTAAAGGGTACCCGACTAGTTCCCCACATAGCACTAAAGGGTACCCGACTAGTTCCCCACACAGCACTAAAGGGTACCTGACTAGTGTCCCACACAGCACTAAAGGGTACCTGACTAGTGCCCCACACAACACTAAAGGGTACCTGACTAGTGTCCCACACAGCACTAAAGGGTACCTGACTAGTGTCCCACACAACCTGACTAGTGTCCCACACAGCACTAAAGGGTACCTGACTAGTGTCCCACACAACCTGACTAGTGGCCCACACAGCACTAAAGGGTACCTGACTAGTGTCCCACACATCACTAAAGGGTACCTGACTAGTGTCCCACACAGAACTAAAGGATACCTGACAAGTGTCCCACACAACCTGACTAGTGTCCCACACATCACTAAAGGGTACCTGACTAGTGCCCCACACAACCTGACTAGTGCCCCACACAACCTGACTAGTGCCCCACACAACCTGACAAGTGTCCCACACAACCTGACTAGTGCCCCACACAGAACTAAAGGGTACCTGACTAGTGTCCTACACAGCACTAAAGGGTACCTGACTAGTGTCCTACACAGCACTAAAGGGTACCTGACTAGTGACTGCTGATGACAAAGCGATTTGACATAATGCTGAACAATCACTTCGGATTTCGTGCCTTAGTCTTTATACCATCATCAAGTTCACCTAGTTCTTATGGTACTTGTCTCTAGTGGAAGAAAATGGCAGATTTTGGGAATAGTGATTATTGCTCGTTCTTCTTGAACCATTGTGAAACAGAAGACTTTACACCATTTTTTCCGAAGGACAGACGTTTCTAAAAAATACTTTAATTTTACGAATTTCTAAGAAAATGTCGTTATTTACTTTCCTTGTTTCTTTAATTAAAGCTTCACTAGATCCCGTTTCCTTCCTCATCATCATTACAAAGTGTATCATTGAGTATGTTTTCTTTGTGTTACTCCAATACCTTCCTTATTATTGCATTGCGTAAAGAAAATTTCACAATAATTAGTAAGAAAGGAAACCTCTTAATCCATGACTTCAAAAACAAAATTTGAAAATTCGACAAAACTTTTCCGGCAGTTGATTGAAAACAATGAGTCACATTAATTAATCATTAACTGCCTATTGTTAAATAGTGTTTTATTTTTGTAAATAAAAATCCCTTAGTATAGATGCTCATAACATGTCTACTCCTGTTTATGTTATCTTTACGCTAGGTCTGGTGTTATGTAAGATCAAATCAATTTCGTTTCTATCCAAATTACGTTTTTTTAAGTTTGCTGTACTATAACTTCATTAAAAACATGAGTGTTTTATTACTAGATTTTAGGGTTAATGCAGTTCTAGAGCAGGCTGATATAAGAAATAATCAGACACCCCGCAGTGTTAACCAATTTTTAGCGCAATTTCCATTCTGGAGAATTGCGTTTATTAACTCGTCATTTCTGGGAATGGATGGATGAATGAATGGATGAATGAATGAATGTATGGATGAATGTGTGTCCGGGCTTTAAGTCGTATCTCCTCCTCAACGAAGCAATATCGATGACTAGTTCCAAAAGCAATTATGTTAAGCAAGTTACGAGGATGAACATAGGCCATAAAAATTACGGGTTTCTTTCATGGATTTCCCGGAAAAGCCAAAAAACCTCGAAAAAAAA